>NC_057394.1:5726120-6024914 GCF_019320065.1 Cervus canadensis | reverse complement strand
GATTATCCATTTATTCTCATTGTTAACTTCCATGATCAAGTTTCAAGATGCCTGGTGTGGACCCTTCAAGCAATGCAAGCTGTTTTGCACAAAGAAAGGGTTTGACTTTCTGCCCTGTTTGCGTGGTCAGTCTTCTGCCCCTGGATTTTGGGATGTAGGAAGTTCACCTAGAGAACTGGAAAATGGTTCCATAAGAACATCAAAAACCTTTGCCTACTCCCCAGTTTTTATTCTCAAATGTTTGAAAATATCTCCAGGCCTTTGTTAAAGTACAGAGCTGATTAAAAGCTGTTTGTTTTTTTTTTTTACAGAGTGATTTTGTACTTGTAGAAACAGTTTGTAAACTTTAATTATTCCTAAAAACAAACATTGAGTTAGCCAAAATATGTAAAATATATAGGATTCATTCTTTTCAAAAGGAACACGTCTTACCAAAATTACACATTTTAGGGGGACGCATTATATAATTATATAAATAATTTGATTAAGTGAACCTAGCCAAATACAGTCTTGGTGTTACTTTGAGGATTTTTAATTGTTAGTTTATATATTCTTAAAAATTTAGATATATTTTAAAGAAATGACAAAATAGTTAAGGTAGCATAAAACTCATATAATTCATTAGTCAAAATACAACAAAATAGTCAAAACTATCTAGCTAAGGTGAAATACAAAGAATAAACTGATATTTAACATATTAGCATTAACAAAGTTCCTTTTGACACACACTCTTGATTCCATTTCCTTACCAGAAGACACAGGTATAATTTAAAAATTAATTTGACTTTCAATTATTACAGGTGCTATTTTAAATCATGAAAATTTTAAATTAAAAAATACATGAAATTTTAAACAGATTAAATAATTTGCATAAGGTATTAGAAATCAGTTAATTTCAGCATCAAGGGTTATGACATTTTTTTTTTCCCTCAACAAAGGCACCACTATGCATTACTTGTGCCTCTGATTAAAATAGATGACAATAGCCCTGCCTATAAAAGCATCTTAGGAGTGTTAACACCATCTCCAAACTCCAGTCTTCTCTCTTTGTCTCTCAGAAAGCGCTTCGATTCTCAAAATCATAACGGGAGTGCCAGAATTATCCAGATAATCAAGAGGCATCGATCATTTTCTGATGTTTGTTTTCATATCTATTAAGAACCCACAGTCCCGAATTTTGAAAGGTAGATACAATGGTATATAGTAAAGTAAGTCAGTAAGCTAACAATGCTGTGCTGTTGTCTAGTCACTAAGTTATGTCCAGCTCTTTTGCAACCCCATGGACCCCCCAGGCTTCTCTGTCCATAGGATTTTCCAGGGAAGAATACTGGAGTGAGTTGCCGTTCCCTACTCCAGAGGATCTTCCTGACCCAGGGACTGAACCCACGTCTCCTGCATTAGCAAGTGGGTTCTTTACCACTAAGCCACCAGAGAAGCCGAAGGAAGTGGATAATAGCACCTCCAAAAGGAACAGCTAGAATACAAAACACCTGGGGGAAAATAAAAGATGCTTGCGTCTATTATCTTGGCCTTTTTTTACTCCCAAAAGCTGAATGTCATCCACAAAGAAGGAGATTTCATTTTATGCCATCTTTCCGGATCTTTTATAAAACCCATAAATAATATCAGCCTTGGCAAAGGTCACTGTACACCCATCTTGTTTACACCAGGAGTCTCCACCTGTCTCTGAGTAATTTAAATTCATAACCTTACTCTAGGAAAAGCCAGCAATTCATTAAGACATATCAACATTTCTTTTGCTCATCAGAGAAACTGGGCTTATTGCTGAGAAAGAACATGCTTTAATTGAGAAGGTTCTTGCTCTTTTTATTCATAGTTGAATGAACAGTTTGCTAACAGTATTTAAAAAACAAAGGGAAACAAACGAAACTTAAAAACAATTAACCTTTCTCAATATAACTAAATTGATAAAACATTTCACTTGGAAAGATGGACTCTTGAAAACAATGCTAGTCCCTAAGTGGGACAAGAAAATTGACTTTGATGTGGGGCGTTCGTTCTCTTGGTTCCGGTCCCTTTTAGCTATTTAAATACCTACAAAAGTGATGTGTGTGCTTATGCCCTCACTTTTAGCTGCCATTTCCCCCTGTTCACACCCTCTTCACTTCCGTGGGTGGTTCCACGCAGAGGGTTTCTCATAAGAATCAAGCGAGCCACACAGAATCTTAAAACTGTCTTGACACTAAATGAGACTTTTTCTGTAAATTTTCTTCTGATGGGCACCGGTCTAAAAGAACCATTTCTAAAGAAGCTAATTCTAATTGGAGCCTCTCTATGGTCATGCTCTTATATTGGTGTCTGTTAACTTCTCTGTTGATTCTCTAACATTCACTGGGCATTCTCTGTGTGAATCACTGTGTACCGTGATCGTGTGCTCCTAACCAAGCAGCTGGGTCCGGTCCCTTCAACTCCTGACACCAACTTGCCATCTGTCATTGTTTTTCTTAACATCTCAGCTATGTTCGTCTCTGGCTGCCTGGTTTCTGACCTGGCTACCTGTCCTGCCCTTGACAGGTGGCAAATGAATTCATTCTAAACCTTCCATGGTCTGCTTCATGTCCTTGCTCTGACCTTAAATAAGTGGATGCAGGTCTGCAGCAAAATAGCCCTGGTTCCAAAATCCAGCTCTTCTTAGACCTTGACATTTCTTGGGCTAGAGTCATCCTGGAAACATTCTTTATCTCCCAAGTTCCCTAGACGTATCTGAGTGCTCTGAATCCTAGCTCTTTGCTTAAAACCAAGCACAATGAGGCTTCTCATCCAAATACTGAGAGTTTCTTTTTTTAAAAAAGCTTTTTATTTAATTTTGGAGTATAGCTGATTAGCAATGCTGTGACAGTTTCAGGTGAGCAGCAAAGGGCCTCTGCCGTAAACATACCTGTGTCCATTCTCCCCCAAACTCCCCTCCATCCAGGCTGCCACATAACATCAAGCAGAGTTCCCTGTGCTTCCAGTAGGTCCTTGTTGGTGATCCATTTTAAAAAGAGCAGTGTGTACATGTCCATCCCAAACTCCCTAACTGTTCCTTCACTTGACCAGCCCTGACCCCTGGTAACCATAAATTTGTTCTCTAAGTCTGTGAGTCTGTTTCTACTTTGTAAATAGGTTTATTTACAAATGTGGAGAGTTTTAACGTAATTAATTAGGCAGGAATGCATTTAGCAAAACTATACAATATGTTGAATTCAGTCATTAAGGAGCATGTGCTGAGAGCTCTTTTCTAGGCTCTGTGCTATGTACAATATGAAATAGATACTTTTTATAGAAAAACAACTATTTTTACACTATTCCTCATATATTTTTATAATTATTTATGATTGGTCATGAGAAACGCTTGTAAGATTTAAATATTTTCAATGTTTTAAAGACTGATGCTTCAGTAGACTCTAGAAAATGTGGTTTTGTCATAATCTGGTACCTAACCTTTACATGAATACATTTGATGGGTGACTGAGTATTAAACATTTTAATTTTGCATCTCATTGATAGGAAGGGAGTGGTGGATAACGAAGATTCTACCTCTCCACTTGGAGTCAGTCATGTTCAGTTAGAGAGACTAAAGAGGTATGGTGAAAGTTTTATTTTAGCCAGTTGCACAATGAGCCAAAAGCTATGCTCCTTAGTGTATCATGCAAGTAAGTGTAGTATTGGAATCTTCCAATATTCTGTGACACAGATCAGCATTTTCCCTAAAAGTAATTGTGTGACATATGCAGTAAACCTTGCTTAATCCATATCAAAGCAAGGGAATAAAAGGATTAATTGCCTTCTTTTAAGAAGTATGTTGGGACGTAAGTTTTGTGCCTTTACTTGTCAAGGCAGCAAAATCTTGTGGGTGGTGACAATGATGGGAAAAGAATTAAGAGAAAAGGTAGATGGAAAGTAAGAGACTGGTCTCCAAAGTCTGTCAAAGAGCTTTAAACTTTGGTGAATAATTGACGATTTGGAACACAGGGAGTTTATAATGAAATTTTTATCCAGTTTAATTGCTGTGATAAGTTTGCCTTATCCCCACTTTATAGGTGAGAACGTTGAAGTTTAAGCTTACATAATACGAACAAGGTCACACAAACAGGAACCAGCAGGTGAAGAATTCATACATGAGTCTGTCTGATGCATCTATTCCTTCTTGGCAAAAGTTGAAGATACAAGAAACACATGGGAATAGAAATGGGGGAATGGATGGGAGAAACATTTTAAGGAGAGATGAACATATTTCGTCATTTTAGACATACAGACTAATATGAAAAGAGGGAGAAGTTAAAAAATGATTCCATGTTTTGAGACCAAACAGTGTATTACTTATTTAAACTGGGGAATAAATTAACATTGCAGAAACAAAATCTTGTATGGCAAACCAACTGGTACATTGTTGCTGTTGTTATTTAATCATTAAAAAATGATCCAAGACATGTTAACTGAACATATTTAACTATGTTAAAAGCGACTGATATCTATGTGACATCTCATTTTAATTGCAAAGTCCTTTGTATGAATTATTGTGTTTGATTTCTCACAACTTCATAAAAAAAGGTTCTACTTGTGCCGAGGAAGGAATGAAGCTTAGAGGGGAGATGTGACTTGCTGAATGTGATACAGTGAATGCCTGATGAAGTTGGGGCATGAATTTATGTATTCTGATGCCAAATCCTGGATACCAGGAGGTTCTTAGGATGTGATAAATAGTCATAAGCACTTTTAACTTCCTTGAATCAAATGGAACTCACATAAATCCAAAACTAAATAGAACTAGTTATCAATCTATTGAAGTGCAGCGAGGGAGATTCAGATAAGCTTAAGGCATGATTTCTAGTCCAGTAAAGATATAAATACCTTTCTCAAGGAGAGGTAGAATTGCCTTATCTACCAAAATATGAATAGGGCAGATATTCCTCTGCCCTGGTGAGATTACCTATGGCCCTTTTAAAGGCTGTGAAGGTGGTCTGATGATGAACTTGGAAATCCAGTTGTGCATTCTAAATATGTTACATAAAAAGAAAATTAAATCATATCCTCTTCTTTTCTAAAAAAAATTTCTTTGATACTGATTCTTTGATACATTGGAGCTTCCCTGGTAGCTCAGCTGGTAAAGAATCCACCTGCAATGCAGGAGACCCTGATTCAATCCCTGGGTTGGGAAGATCCCCTGGAGAAGGGAATGGCTACCCACTTCAGTATTATGACCTGGAGAATTCCATGGACTGTCTAGTCCATGGGGTCACAAAGAGTTGGATACAGCTGAGGGACTTTCACTTTCACAGACAGCCTTACTCAAAAATGGACAAAGGTTTTTTTTTTTTCCCCCATGATTTTCTACCTGAGAAGGAATTTGAAGGTTTCCATACAACTTTCTACTTTCATTTAATTCCTTGTGGATTTTTTAAATTATTTTTTTCCTTTTTAAATTTTGAGAATCCAAAAATCCCTATACAAACTTTTCCTATAGCAAATCTGTAATGATTGGTATCAATCACACACAGAAACACAAGTATGTGTGTTCATACCCCTGCCATATCCAAAAGGACTTGCCTTTAGGACAATGACCACAGCTTCTACAAGAGAAGACAACGTCCTGGAGAATCTTTGTGTTAGGTCTTCTGGTATAATGGCTGACAAATTAAAATCAGAGGAGCCTGGCATGCTGCAATCCGTGAGGTTGCAAAGAGTCGGACGCGACTTAGTCACCAAACAACAACGAAGTCCATTTAAAACATAAAACTTATCAGTTTGTTGAGATGTATAAATATACACATTTTATGGTGTAAGATTTTCTAGTTGTTTTTTTTTTTACTTTCACATATGCCTTTAACTCACAGTTAATACCTAAGTAGTAATTGTTTATCCATGGTTTTAAAAACATTAAAATGGATATGGGGCAGCGTGTCTTATGTGTTATAATGCAGGGGTCCCCAACCTCTGGGATCTGATGCCTGATAATGTAAGGTGGAGCTGAAATAACAGTAATAGAAACAAAGTGCACAATAAATGTAATGCACTTGGATTATCTTGAAACCATCCCCCTACTTGGTTCGTGGAAAAATTGTCTTCCATGAAAACGGTCCCTAGTGCCAAAAAAGTTGAGGACCACTGCAATAATGTATTTAGTCAAATCTTTATAATTTAATATGTAAATAGTTTTCAATACATGAATATTTTTAACAATATGTTGCTTTCAATCTTCCTTAAAGATTAAAAATGGAATTTGGCAGAAAATATACCTGCTTTTAAGGCTTTTGATACATCTTTCCAAGCTGTTCACCATGAAGAACCAATTTAAAATCTAAGGCAATATATATGAAAGGGTGTATTTTACCCCAGCCTTATAAGCACTGAATAATGCATTTTAATTCCCCATCTTACAGACAACATAAAATTTGATTATTGTATTAATTTTAATTTGTTGCTTATCTGTCTATACTCTTTAGGCTCAATTTTCTAATGATGTGTTCTGTTAGTTAATATTAGGAGATACTTATAGACTGAATATTAATATTCAGGCTCTATATTATAAATCATGTGTTTGTAGCCTAACTTGTTTACATTGGAGAAAATTTGAGCTCTGCAGTCAGATTTATTGCTTTCTCTTACCTTCTGTCTTTGCTCATGTGTTCCAGGGCTTCCCTTACGCCAAGAGCACATGTTCACCTTTGCTTCATTTCAGTCGTTCTGCGGTTTAATTCATCTGGATTTTATTAGGGTGCATGTTGTGAGGTAGGGGTTTAACTTTATTTTCCTTTTCCACATGGCGAACCGATTGGTCCAATACCATCTGTTAACCAACGTATCCTTCCTTTCCCGATGTAAAATGCTATCTTCATCACACTCCCTTCAAGCACACGTGGAACATAGATCTGCCGTGCCTGTGGGCTCCTTTCCCGTGCCATTTATCCTTCTGCGTCTCCCTGCAAACACGCCTGACATCTCAACCGCAAGGCAGGCTGGAAGACGTATGACACGGGAAGCTTCCCCAGAGGGGGGCCGTGGACAACGTGGGGGGAGATGGAAAATTGATGAGGGGAAGCTCCGCAGGGGGTTTCCTCTGGAAAGTGATAAGAAGGCAAATCTCTGAGAAGCCCAACGCTCTCCTTCCCCTTGACACAGACTGCAACAGGAAAAAAAAAAAAAAAAAATCCGCAGGAGGAAAGACAGAGTCGGAAGACAGAGAAAATAAAAAAAAATAATGACAAGAACAAGAGATAAAGTTTATAGATTTTGCTCTCTCTTCCCCTCCCATCATCTCCCTTGGTGAGGAAGGATTGCAGTGTCATTTTGGGCTTCAGAGTTACCTTGCCAGTGGCTTAGCAGTAAGGAATCTGCCTACAATGTAGGAGACTCGGGAGACCTGGGTTCGATCCCTGGGTCAGGAAGATGTGCCAAAGGAGGAAATGGCAACCTACTCCAATATTGTTGCCTGGAAAATCCCATAGACAGAGGAGCCTGGGAGGCTACAGTCCATGGGGTCGCAACCCAAAGAGTCAGACTTGACTGAGTGACTAACACTTACTTATTTAAGAGACCACCAGCCTCACTAGATAGGCAAAGCAGAGCTACTCAGAAGGCGTCTCCCGGATTTGGAGCAGAATGTTCTTCAAACCAGGACCAGCTTGTAGTAAACAGGAAAATCCTTCATTTCTTCAATCATCTATGAGTTGTCAGGATGAACGTCCCTGATTCCCCATTACAGCTGCAAAAACCATTCTGTGGTTTTGTATGAATGTATTATGCACAATGGACTTCCCAGTAGCTCAGTGGCAAAGAATCTGCCTTCAAGGCAGGGGCTGCAGGAGACACAGGTTCTATCCTCGGGTGGGGAAGGTCCCTTGGGGGAGGGCCTGGCAACCCACTCCAGTGTTCCTGCCTGGAGAATCCCATGGATAGAGAAACCTGGTGGGCTATAATCCATACGGTTGCAAAGAGTCAGACATGACTGAAGCTATTTAGCATGCATTATACACAAACATTGGAGAAGGAAATGGCAACCCACTCCAGTGTTCTTGCCTGGAGAATCCCAGGGACGGTGGAGCCTGGTGGGCTGCCGTCTATAGGGTCACACAGAGTCGGACACAACTGAAGCGACTTAGCAGCAGCAGCAGCATACACAAATATACATTTCCTTTTTATTAATTTTGATTGGTGTACACTTGCTTTACAATACTGTGCTAGTTTCTGCTTTGCAGCAAAGTGAATCAACTCATCTATCACTTCACATACGTACTTTTTTTTTTTTGCTGTGAACATTTAAGTTCTTCTCTCTTGGCAAATTTCAATTATAGAATAGTGTTATTAATTAGAGTCACCATCATCCTTCAGTCAGACCTTACTCATCTTAGAGCTGAGAGCTTATACCCTTTGACCAACATTTCTCTCTTTTCCCAACCCCTAGGCAACTGCTTTTCCACTTTTCTCTCCCTATGAGTTCAACTTTTTTTGAAGATTTCACATATAAGTGACACCATCCAGTATTTATTTTTCTCTGTCTGACTTACTTCACTCAGCATAATGCCTTCCAGTCTCACTCATGTTGTTGCAAAACAGGATATCCTTCTTTTAAAAGACTGAATAATATTCCATTGAATATAGCCCATTCCGTACACACAATGAACTATACACAATGGAATATATGTATGCATTTTCTTGACCCATTCATTCACGGACAGACCCATAGGTGATTTCTGTATGTTGTCCATTGTGAATAGCACTGCTACGAACAACAGGAGTACAGATATCCTTTTCAGATAACGATTTCATTTTTCTTTGGATATATACCCAGGAGTGGGATTGATGGAATATGAGGTAGCTCTATTTTTAATTTCTTGAGGAAATTCCATAGTGATTTCCTTAGTGGCCACACCAGTTCACATTCCCACCAGCAGTGCACAAGGGTTTCCTACTTGCCACACTCTGGCCAGCATTTGTTTTCTCCTCTTTTTGAGAACAGACATCCTAGCAGATGTGAACTCATAACTCATTGTGGTTTTGATTTGCATTTCCCTGATGATTAATGATACAGAGCACCTTTTTATGCACCTGTTGTGAATTTGTGTGTCTTCTTTGGAAAAATGTCTGTTCAGATCCTTTGCCCATATTTTGAGTTATTTGTGTTTTTGCTGTTTATTTGTATGAATTCCTTATATACTTCAGATGTCAATCCCTCATTACATATGAATATTTTTAATTAAGCTACTATAAAATATAATTCCAATTAATATAGTTTTAAAATTCACCTAATATGTGTTGAGATTTCTAACACATTAAGAATCGACTGGCTCAGTGGTAAAGAATCCACCTGCCAATGCAGGAAACATGGGTTTGATCCCCGGCTCGGGAAGATCCCTTGGAAAAGTGAATGGCAACCCACTCCAATATCCTTGCCTGGAAAACCCCATGGTGGGCTACATACAGTCCATGGGGTTGCAAAAACTTAGGCATGACTTAGGGTCTAGACAACAACAAGAACTACAACAAAATAGATAAATGATTTCATAAGATGGAATCATCAACACGATTAAAAAAAAAAAGCTTGATGGCAAGTATCTCATGTATCCTAAGATGTTACGAATTTTTTCTCACATTTTGAAGTATTCCTTTGACCGATTTTGTTGGAACAAATCTGCTGGAATAAGAACTTTGTTCCTAAGTATGGATTTGACTGATTAAATCTTGTAAAGGGATACATACACATGTTCTCAGAATACAGTTTGCAAGTCACACTCAAGCACATCTAATTTAAAACACTTTAACAGAATTTCCAGGTGAAAATTCAAACTTCTGAGACAGTCTGTGAAGAACCATAAAAGAGAACTAGGGATGGGCAAGAGAATGTGTAAGAAACCTGGAGGATAGTGAGCTATCTGGACCTGTCTGGACAGGAAGACTGTGTCTGTGCTTTATCTTAGGGATACTGTAACTCTTTTGCTGAGGGGTCCTACATGTAATGATGCAACAGATCATTGGAACAGAATAGACTGTGCAGATATACACCTACACGTTCATAGACAGCTAATTTTCAACAAGGGCTTCCCTGGTGGCTCAGTGGTGAAGAATATGCCTGCCAATGCAGGAGATATAGGTTCCATCCCTGGATGGGGATGATCCCCTGGAGAAGGAAATGGCAATCCACTCCAATATTCTTGCCTGGGAAATTCTATGGACAGAAGAACCTAGTCTGTTACGGTCCATGGGATCACAAAAAGTCAGATACAACTTAATGACTAAATAATAACAATTTTCAACAAAGGCATAAAAGCAATTGAATGGAGAAAAGATAGTCTTTTAAATAAATGTCCTGAGTAATTATGAATCTGTTAGCCAAAAAAAAAAAAAAATCTGTTAATATCTAGCACTGTATAAGCAATCTAACTGAAAATGGATTATAATCCTAAATGTAAAAAAACTTAAAACTATTAATCTTCCAGAAGAAAATTTGTACTAAAAGCCTTGTCAACTTGGGTTGGGCAATCATTTCTCAAATAAACATGCCAAGTACAAGGCAAAGAACAGTGAAGAATTGATCACCTTCAAAATTAAAAACACCTGACTCCTGAAGACAGTATGACAAGGATGTAGGGGAATGTCACAGGCTAGGAGAACGCGGTTATTGATCACGAAACTGGAAAATGGCTTATACCCGTAATAAGTAAAGAAGAACTATCAACACTCAAGACTAAGAAAGCAAATAACCCGATGAAAAATGGGCAAAAGACTTGAAGAGAGATCCATTACCAAAGAAGATACATGAATGGCAAAGGACCCTATGGTAAGGTATAACTACACGTTTTTTAGGGTGACTGAATTTTTTTAATGACCGTACCAAATGTTGGCAGAGGTATGGAGGGCCTGGAACTTTTAAATCCTGGTAGTGGAAATAAAGAACCATATAAGGAGTTTGGAAAAGAGGTTAGTAGTTTCTTAAAGGTTTAAACTACCATATGATTTAGTCATTTCATCCCTCAATAGTTTTCTCAGAGAAATGAAATAAATACATATAAGTCTTACAAAGACTTATATTTCCTATGTATAAAATTCTTCACAGTAATTTCATCTGAAATAGCCAAAAACTGGAAACAACCCAAATCATTACATTGGATGAATAAATTATCAAACCATTGTAACTTCTCAGTAATAAAATAATAAGCTGGTTATAAATGCTACAAAGTGGGTAGATCTCAAAATGCTTATTCTGAATGAAGAAAGTCAGACCCCTATTCCCCACCCAAAATCCACAGAAAAAAGAATGGAGGAGAGAGGATAGGGCGGTAGGAGGGAGGAACTACAAAAAATCATGAGGAATCTTTTTGGGGTGATGGATATGTTCATTATCTTAATTATGGTGGGATTTCAGGAATCCATAAATATAAACACATACAGACATATATATCAGTATCAAAGTATTTATTTTAAACATGCACAGCTTATTATATCTCAGTCTGTTAAACTAAGGTTAAAAACTAAGTATTGGGGGAAAAAAAGAAGTTATGGTCTATTTGTAGGACATATATTAAGTTAACCTTAAAAACGCATTCCAATATATATTAAGTACAGACAAATACGGTTTGAGTCCACGTATACGCAGCACCTAGCCTAGTTAAATTCATAGAGTCAGAAGGTACATTGGTAGATGCCTGGGGCTGGGGCGTGAGGAGTGGGGAAGGATTATGGAGAGTTAGTGTTTAATGTGGACAGAGCTTCAGTTTAAGAGGGTGAAAAACTCAGGAGATGGATGATAGAGTTGTACAATAATACAAATATACCTAGTGCCCTGTTAAAGATGGTTAAAATAGTATGCCTTACACTATGTGACTTTTAACACAGTTAAAAAAAAATTAAACCTAAGTATTTTATTTCTGTGCGCAGAACTTTCTCCGTAACCTCCCGTGCATCATCACAGTTTCCTCAGTCAGAGCCTGTTTCTTCATCCTCTGGGTGCTCATTACATGTGATGCACACCAGAACATGTCCAATCACCTTGTAATTATTTGCTCACATCTGTCTCTGCCCATTAGGGTAAAACTCCTTCAATTCACAGGCAAAATTTTGCGCCTGTCATATAGATGTTCAGTGGATGGTGAATGAATGAATAATCAGTGACCCTGGCATTGAAAACTAATGTTGTTCCAGAACAGATAAACAAAAAAAGCCAAGATGGGCTAGCATTCCCTCCATCCTGGTCGTGGAGTCTGAGACTAAATGATGTTTGACTTTGCTAACTGATGAGTAAAGAACAGGGCAAGTACTCTCACAAATATTTAAATTCCAAGTGCAAATACCAGTGGGCTAGAAGAACTCCCTAGGCCAGCACAAGGGAACTTAACTAATGTAACAGGAGGTAATTAGGAAAGTAAACACTTTGGCAAAGTCTAGAGAAATATTCCAGAAAGATGAGTTTCTAAGGTCAAGCGTAGGAAACATTGGCTTGTATATTTTAGCCAATGTGAGTAAAATTTAAAGTGTCCCTTCTAGGTAAACATTCCTATGCTGAGCAAATACCCTGAACCATCCAAACAGCCTTTGCTATTGTGAGAAAGATCATTGGAATCAAAATTATATACATTTCTATTCTATGTAAATAAATTTGAACTAGTTAGTGTGGTCTGTGTGAAAAAGCACACACAATTCTAATCTTTAATTATCCAAATTAATTTCATATTAACCTAAGAACTTTTTATATTTTATTTGTCTATATCTTGTGTTTTTTTTTAATTTAATTGCAGTATATTGCTTTTGGAGGAGATTTTATAAGAACTGTGGGCAAGATGGGCTTACTTAGATTCCATCCCCAAGATCAGGGTTTGAGGCAAAGGTATTTATTTGGGAGGGGATTCTAGGAAATACCAGTACTGAATGGGAAAGGGTATAAATTTAGAGAACATTAGGAACTGGTTACTGCTTAGGGCAACTGGAATTACTTTTTGTTGGGATTTCTGGGGGATGTTTATGAGTGTGCTAAGATGCTTCAATCATGTCCACTTCTTTGCTACTCTATGGACTAGAGCCCGCCAGGCTTCTCTGCCCATGGGACTCCCCAGGCAAGAATACTGGAGTGGGTTACCATTCCCTTCTCCAGGGGATCTTCCCGACCCAGGGACTGAACCCAGTCTCTTAGGTCTCTTGCATTGGCAGGGAGGTTCTTTACCATTAGTGCCACCGGGGAAGCCCCTCTGGGGGTAATGTGACAGATTTCAGACCTGTCTCACCTAAGAGTTCAGAAAGCTGGGATGTGACCCACTGCCTCCTCCTGTCATTGGCTGAGGGCTGCTCCAAGATGCTTCAACTCTGCTGTGCTCTGTTGCAGCCATCACCAACCTTACAACCAGGGTCACTCCCAGGAGAAGAGCTGCAGGTGCCGGCAATGAGGAGCAGTCTCAGGTCCTGCCACGGAGTGCTGAGAGGTAGGAGGGTGAGGTCATCGAGGAAGGGGACCCTGCTAACATCTTGATTTGTCTGTTGAAGGATTCTGAGCACAGGGTGATGTCTTAGTCCACTCAGTTTGCTGTAACAAAGTACCACAAACTGGTTGATGTAGGAACAACAGAAATTGATTTCTCATAGTTCTGGAGGCTGACGTTTGAGATCAGAGTCTGGTGAGGGCCCTCTTCTGCCCCAGACTTCTCTTTGCATCCTCATGTGTTGGGAGGAGCCGGGCAGCTCTCTGGCATCTTGCTTATAAGAGCGCTAATCCCACGTTTAAGGGCCCCACCCTCGTGACTTAAGCTCCTCCCAAAGAACCTCTTCTATTGCCATGGAACTGGGATTTAGGACTTCAGAGTATGAATTTAGGAGAAACACAAACATTCAAAGGACAGCAGGTAGCATTCACTGACTTGCATTTTTGCAGTCTCTCTGGTTACTGATGCTGGAAACTCTGGGTGGGCAGGACATGGAGCTGAAAGCAGAAACAGGGAGCTAGCTTGGGGACTAGTTCAATCATTTTGCCAGTGAAGTGTGGGCTTGAATTAATGCAGTGATTGATGGTGAGAAGTGGGAAGATGGAAATGTCATGAAAAGACGCTAACAGGAATTGTTTATGAAATAATTTTGGGATGAAGGATAAAGAGAACCACCAGAGATGTCTCTGAGGAATTTTAACTCTGGGGAATGGAAGAATCGAGTTGTCATTCAGTGAGATGGGGAAGACTGCAGGATGAGATTTTTTTATTTAAGGAAAAAAAGGTGTGAAAACAAGAATCTCAAGTCTTAAAATATCTCTAAAAAGTAGATATTGTTATTCCCACTTTGTAGATGAGAAAGATGTTCTCAGAAACAGTGAGCTATCTTAATTCTATCAGTGCTGTCAAAGGAGGACAACTGTGTCTATTTACAGGGTGATGAAGAGTAGAATTGAAGATGCACATTAAGTGCCTAGTATACAATACTAGATGCCCAATGAATAATGGCAACTTCACTCTTAGCACTTTTGCAATATTTTATACTTGAATTTATATTTAGAACTTATGTTCACTGTTGCTAACAATTTTTAATATTCAATAAGTTTCTCAAAGCAAAATATCATTCAACAAAATGAAATGGACATCTAGCAAGAAGACTACAAGATAACTTAGAATAATCAGGGTTATATCAATAATGTAAATAAAATTTTAAATAAATGTGTATTCTTTGTAGTAAATTAATTTTAGTAAGTCATTAAGGCAGAATGCGCATTGATTGCATTATAATCACAGAGCCATAAGTAATTTTTGTCACTTTGCAAGGATATTGAAACTACTAAGGGCTGTCATTAGTAGCCTCAATGTCTTAATAGTTCCCAGTATATTCATCCCTAAATTACTCAGTGCCAGATTAGGCTATATTCTTGATACCTGGGCTACTCTGTTCTCCACTGTATTCTTTTGGTTTATTAAGCACTATCTCACATTTACGACCTAACCCCTTAATAGCTGAGGGCAGAGAAAATTACATTGGAGCATCTGGATAAATGTAATCATTTCATTAATGTGCATATAGACAATAGGTGATACTTATGAAAGCCCTGAGATTTCTAAAGGTTACTGTGAAGATTATAAAAACTAAAGCCAGTTATACTTTTAAACTATGATTTGAAACATAAACCAGTGTGTCTGAGCATCAGATGAATTATGAGGTATGCCATATCTCAAACACAAGGATAAGTATATTATATAAATCATGAAGAATGGATAATGATTTCTAGACATCATGCATATCCTTAAAAGACCAATATTCAGTAGTAAAAGCATTAAAATACTAATATGCTCAAGGAATTTATAACTGATTCAGTGTACACATGATATATATTAATATTAAGCAGATATTCACAGGGTTATACCCCTGGAGCAAAAAGTTGTCATAGCTGCCATATATGTTACTGACCGTACACAGCCCAAAGCAAGAACTTTATAAAAAGTAGTTCACTTTCCTCGGCTTATGAGATCCCTTTTTATCTGCTCTGCTTGTCCCATCTGGAATATGTCTGAATACAATGACAGAAGTTACACATTGACAGAAAACTTAAGTGTTTGCTTTCTTTCCTCTTCACACCAAAGCAAGAAAATTAAAAATAGTGGTCACATACTTTATGAGAATACCTCTTTTAAATAAATGTGATCCCATCTTCTCTACAAGTAGTACTATTGTTCATCATCAAAACTTGGGGGAAAGTAAGCTGAAAGCTACGCCTAGCATAGGTACTATGAAGACACTTTCGTCCATTATACCTATAAAATTTTAAACAAAGTAATCTATTTTGCATTTTCTATAAAGTACAAGAAAACAAGATATTAATGAATTATACTTTACTGTGCTAATTTTCTTGACTGTTTATGTTACAGGATAATTGGATATTAATGTGACTTTTAACAATAAAATGCATATTATTTTACTTATTTGTTCACAAGGTAGCATCAGGCATTGATTGCGACAAAAATCCTTTATTGTTCTTAAGAACTGCCATGTAGGAACTTAAAGTTTGTGAGACTTTTAGAATACCACAGTAAGTTTCAGTCACAAAATGGGAAATCCTGGTAAAAATGCATCCCTGTTGGCCTGTGTGTGTGTGAGAGAGAGAGAGAGGGTGTAAGATGATGAAAGATACACAGCAAATTCAATAAATAGGCTGTTTATTTTAAATACTCCACTTATTACCATAGAGTAAATTAGGCAACATTGAAATAACTGAACTGTTCTAACATCCTGCTTATCTTAACATATTGTCTCAATATCACTTTCAAATAAAGATGTTTGAAATAGTGTCTGCAATCTACATTTTTGATCTGCCTAAATAGCTGCTGGCTTCAGCAGAACATTAATGCAAATCTAATGTACCTGCTGGTATGATTAGCTGAATCAAATGATGGCATTTAAGTAACACCTAAATAATCTTAATTAGGATCTTCAACTCATCTTAGCACTTAGAACTCTACAGATGGATAGTCTTAATTATCAGCCTTTTGATTAGGATAACAGCCCTAATCAAGACGATGTGGGACTGATAGACAGGGTATCAGCAAATTAATGACTGCTGTTAAGTGGGAGCATAAGCAAAAAAAAAAAAAAATAGAGCCACTTTCTGTGAGAGACAGGATGACGTGTATGCAAAGGAAATAATATTGTCAGGAAAAAATCAGAGTGGAAGATTGTGGATTGGCATTACTGTTATTTTATCCAAATATATTCAAGCCTTCATACTCAACAGGACCACATAAACTTTGTGCTTACATAAAATTGAGTGAATGCAGGTGATTTGACAAAAGTTTCTAAATTTGAGTTGGTAACTTGGTAAAACTTAATAGATTTGTCATGTGTGAATCAAAACTAACTATTGAACCTGCATTTCTTTTGAAGGAAATCATGACATGGTAATGGGAGAACCAGGAAAACATAAAATATTTTGTTTACTTGTTTCTTCCCCGAAGATTAACCTGCCAAATTTTAATTTGCCAGATTACCAACAGCCTAAGCAAATGAGCGTAAAGCAATATGAACAAGTGTTTCCTTGTAGTCGGACATTCTTGGTTCCAAAGCTTTCCATGTATTTAATAAAGGAAGAAGCCAAGCAAGCATTGTATTTACGTTCTTTTTATTGGACTGTTAATTGATGTAAAATTGATGAAAAGAGGTCCGTCATGTAATTTCATTTTGCATTTTACCATGGCTACTATTTAAAATGAAGAGTGCGCAGACATTTTACCTCTTAACCAGAAACCTCCCTCAAGGCTCTGTCGCTAGTCACTGGTATCTGGGTTCCAATCCAGACTTCTCCTCATCACCTCCACCTTCTTTTTCAGATCTTGCCAGACTTCCCTGGTGACTTAGATGGTAAATAATCTGCTTGCAATGCAGGAAACTCAGGTTTGATCCCTGGATTGGGAAAATCCCTTGGAGAAGGGAATGGCAACCCACTCCAGTATTCTTGCCTGGAGAATTCCATGGACAGAAGAGCCTGGTGGGCTACCGTCCATGGGGTCACAAAGAGTCAGACACGACTGGGTGAATAACACTAGGCACTGTCCTCCTCTGCTTTTTTTCTGTAACCATCTCCTCTCTTCTGTTTAGTATGAATCCTGTTCAGAGACCAGTGAATCTTTGGGGACACCCTCGCCTCTCACTGAATAAATATTTTACTTTCAGAATTGGATATTTGCAACTGGGAAGTAGTGGTAAATGTAACACCTGGAATTAGATACACCATCCATCCTCTGATCAAACCCATGAGACTCTGGTTTCTGGGTGAGTTAGTGAAGACAGCGTGAAGTTATTCTTGCCTGAGAGAAGGATAAAAACAACACATTTATCAGTTTGGCGTGAGATACACTGAAAATCCACTACATCGATGGGACAATTAGGAATTCACTACATGTTTGCAAGCTGTGTCAAACGTGTGTTTAGTGTTTTATGCTTAAATGCCTCATCCTTAGAATAATAATAACAGTAAAAATAATGATAATGATGACGATATATACAATGATGATGTGTAACTGCCTCTCTTTCATTCTAACACACACAGTGATGATTTCATGCAAAGCTACAGGCACCTCCCCTGGAAATTAAAGAAATGCCTTGGAAAGATAAGAAAGTGAAGTCGCTCAGTTGTGCCCTACTCTTTGTGATCCCATGGATTGTAGCCTACCAGGCTCCTCTGTCCATGGGATTTTCCAGGCAAGAATACTGGAGTGGGTTGCTATTTCCTTCTCCAAGAGATCTTCCCAACCCAGGGGTTGAACCCAGGTCTCACGCATTGTAGGCAGATGCTTTACCCTCTGAGCCACCAGGGAAGTTGACACATGGAAAGATAAATTCACATGTTATTGCATATTCCAGAGTCTCCTACTTCTTTGACCACTGTGTCTTCCATTTCATCACCTGGCTTTTCTTCATAAGCTTAGACCCTAAATGTTTTTCAAACTTCTGCCCAACATCATATTCCTGCGATAAAACTCTGCATTAATAATCTCATCCATTCCCAATTGTGGACACGAGTGTCTTCAACCCTGATTCCTTCCAGTTTTCCCAACCCATATATTCAAATGCTTGGCAGATGTCCCCACCCGGGTGCAATCTTATAACTTTAAATGAAGCATGTCTGCATCTCAGTACAGTCTCTTGCTTCACTCTCTTATGTCCCCATCACTCAAAATCAGAATCTTGTAGGATGGTTTGCTCTCTCCTCGCCTTCTGTGTGCAGTTACCAAGGTATCCTAACTCAGCATTATAAACATTTCTTGTGTGTCTTTTTTCTTTGTTTTTTCCCACTGTGGATTGCTCATACTCAGCCTTTTCAAATCCTCGTCTCATCGCTAATGAGTTTCCCACAGTCTTTCCTTTCCTGACCTACGAGTTCAACTATTACAAGTTGAATCAACCACCCCTTGGAGACCAGGAAAGATGCTCTTTATAACCAGAGCAAGTAAAGAACAAACAGAATGGACTAAATCTAGTCCAACACCATCTGGAAACACTCACTCATCGAATCCGCTTGGATATTGGAGAAGCTTTCCTCCTGAATCTTTCGGCTGCTCTCTCGCTGTCTCTTGTCCAAGTTTTTCTACCCATTTTCACCACTAAACTCACACCCAAGCTCACGATGCTCTGCGAAGCTCGACACTGCTTATCACTTGGTCTTCGAGTTCCACTCCCCTCTCTGCAGAGTCTCCACGGTTTTAGGAGTGTTTTATGGGTGTCTTCTACCATCCCCTTTAACTCTTGGGTTTCGTTTTCTGTAGCTAAATGTGTTTCCAGGGTTTTCTCATTTCTGCCTGTGTTCCCTCTTTCAATTTAAGGCAGGAAAGTTCCTGACTCTCTGCTGACTCAACTCTTTTTTAAAAATAAATCTTTTATTTTAGAATAGCTTTACACTTACAGAAAAGTTTTGAAGATCATACAGATTGTTTTCATATAGCTCCTATCCAATTTTTCCCCTTGTTAACATCTGCATTAGTAAGACTCCACTGGGATTCCCAGAAGGGGCAGAAAGCTTAATCTGCTGACTCAATTCTGACTGCACCTTGATCACTACCTCACTGGAGAAATTATATACAGTCATGACCTCAGTGCTAAGATAGTAAGTCCTACTTTTAGCAACAGACATATTCCTTCAATGCTTGATTTTATTTTCCACTCATTAGTTGTCTAAAAATAGAATAAAATAGTAAATAAATTACTTAATTAAACACAGAACTGATAAATAAAAGGAAATATATTCTTGTAAACTTAAGGGAAGATACTATCAGAAAAGGATAAATGTCAAGCGTAAGTAGATTTAGCAGGATGTCAGTATTTCATAGGACATGTGGACTTCCTTGCCATTGTTCATTGTTATCTATAATCCAGTCCATAAAGGGAAATTTCTAGAAGCTAATGTTTTTTACCTCTTGGGAGAGGTGGGGCTCATCCGTCTAGAATTACACCTTAGTGCTGCCATCATGTTCGTTATTGTTTAAGTTGCTGTGCTCCTTGAAGGAATTCACCACCACTGGGCCAGTCATTTCAAAGGATGACGCAAACACTGTCATTGTCAAAATAAAGGAGAAAAAGGGTAAGCCTTAAAACATCTCTGGTGGTCTAGAAATAGTGGACTGGCTGCCACATCTGATATCATAAAAGAAGTAATAGGAGCAGGTGGATAATACTGAGGGAAGAACAGGAGTCTTACTATTTTTCAAATTATGCTCAGAAGGTTGATTTCCGAAGAGAAAAAAAATGGATGAAAACATGTCCCTGATTTCTTTTAATATCGTAGAATTAAAGTTTACTCTTGTTTTTCATAAAATCAATTAGACTTTAAAACTGTTATGCTCTGTAAGGTTATACACAAGCTCTATGATCCACGTTGTTCAGCTCATCCTGACTGACACACAAGAGTATGTTTGTGAATATTTTTTAATATAATTTGGATGTCATTGTTTAGTTTTCTTAAATTTGCATTCCCCTTATTATTATTAGTTATGTCTACCAAAATGATTATATCATTTAAAGTGGTTAATTAAAACATAAAATACTGATAAGAGTAATAATTTAAAACTACTCTTCATTATATAGTAAAAATAATAAGGTAGCTTCACTGTACATGAGAAATGTGAATTTGAGTAGGGTGAGATAAATTTAGTACTTGACTGTGATGATTCTATATAACCTTCTGGAAAATTAAATCACAAATATAAAGCATGATGGTAATATGTGAGAACTGACTATTATTGGTCCAGCGATTGTACTGGGAAGTACAATGTGTGTTATAAAATTTTGTCAAACAGAAACAAGAATCCATTGATGCAATCATTTGCATAAAAATGAATCAATTAAATTTTTCAAGAATAAGTTAAAAATAACATTTCTCATACAAAACTAATTTTATCTTTTAAGGAGGAAAAGAAAACATAGCTACAAAGGCATTATTGAAAGTCAAAGTTACAATTTTTTTTTACTGAACTAAACTGAATTTATTTTTTAATTAATTTATTTAAATTGGAGGCTACTACTTTACAATATTGTGGTGGCTTTTGCCATACATTAAAAGGCACAAGTCACAATATTTCTGAGAAGTTAATGATAAATAAATAGCATTTGAAATTAGAAAAAAAGGCTCTTAGCAAGATTTTTTAATCAAGGTACAATGTTAGATATAACATGTAATTGTGCCTATGAAAAATGAACTGCTATTCTCTTTCACGTTAGCATATATTTAATTTTAAAATCAAATAATATGTGCTAAGACTATTAATTTAGTCTTGATATGTGCAGAACGTTTTAAGGAGGAAACATTCAATAACTACTTGCACTAAAGTCTTTTTGTTATTTTGTTATCAGTGTTAACATGAGTTATGGTTTAGCTAATTGACTAACACAACTGACAAAGATAATTTTTTATAAAAAATTACATCTCTTGCATTGGTATAGTAACTGTTCTTTTAACTAAAATACACTTTAGATGTTTTATTTTATTATTTTCAAATTATTTTTTCAAATATTGATATTACATATGTATAATTCACTAAAGGGCAATGGGTATCAAATTTTAAGAAACACTGACAAATCTTCTGTAACATTTACTGCTTAGTTTTTTCACATCAAGTTTGTGTTAAAATCAAGTATACTTTTCCGTTTATAAAGAAGAAATAAATGTTATCAAAGCATTCAAAATGTCATATGTGAAGGAATTATGACTCTTCAATTTGTTTGTTAGGAACCTATGCAGGTTTTGCCAACTGTTTTATGATTGACACTGGTCTTAACTGTTAATTTGAGCATATCAAAATTCCTAAAACTTTCATCATAAAACTTCCGTGACTTCCCATTCACTAATTAATTAAACTCGAACTCAGTCTGATACTCGTAATAAAGCCCTCTGGTCTCTATCCCAGACTTTTCTTTTAAACCTTCTCTGCCATTAATTCATCTGAGTGTAACTCTAATCTAGGTCCGGTTTTGTTTTCAAGAACATATCTGTCATCTCCTCTTAGTCTTGTGCATCATTTCCTCCAAGTGGAAATTTTTTCTTCCCTTAGTTTTCATTTTTATACTCAGAATTTAGGATTCACATTAAATATTTTCTTCTTATCACCAAAGCAACCTCTTCTTTTCCTGATTCCTAATAAGATGTGTTTGTATATCCTTCCAATTGTTTATGATCCTGTGTTTGATATCTATCAATTGCACGTTTGCATTGGAGAACAGGGTCACATTATATTCATTTCTCTACTCCTCTCTGACTCTTCACCATCCATGGTACCTAGCACAGTATCCTGATTATGGCCAATGCTCCATATAGATGTAGGGAAAAATAACGAATAAACACTGCAAATTAAAATGTTCTTAATTTTTTAAGAAGTCTGCTAACAGAATTCTCATAAGAGCTCTAAATGACAATTCCAAAATATTATACTAGATTTAATATTCTTCAAAAATCATTTTTAAGGAGAAAAAATAAACTTATCAAAAGTAGCATTAGGACTCTAGAATATATGATAAATACAACAGTTTCATCTGCTGACATAAAACACCAAAAGAATTCCAAATGCATGGGATATTAAATGAATAAATGGATAATAAAAATATAAGGATGCATAAAAATTTACAGTTTAAATTTTAGTTTAAACTAAAATAAAAATGGAGTTCATATCAAAAAATCATTATCAAGGTTAAAAGACCAAATTTTTTAAAAAATGCATTTATTGTGCAAAATAAATATGACAAACTATTATATCTCTAATATGAAAAAGTCTTATTAAGCTTTTTTTAAAGGGATGGATAACCAATATCAAAGTAAAATCAATATCATATAAAAAGATATTTAACCCTACTAGTAATCAAATAACTAAGGAAAGCAATTTTTAAATTAAAAACCTAATTGTCTCTTAGCTGAGCAAATACCTAAAAATCCTATAAAGCATTTGAAGAAATGAGTCTGAAATATTCCATCATTTAAAACAATAAATCGTGAACTATTTAAACATAGAGCAACTCATCACAAATGTGGAGAGCTCTGTTGCCACATAAACCAAACTGTAATTGAACAAAGCAATGACCAAGTTCTACTTTGATGAGTTTCTCTCATTGAGAAAATGGCAGTGTGGAAATATACACGCCAAATGATGCTCACTGCAGTGGTTTCAAAGCACTGGCAAACTATAAACATCCTAGAAATTCATTGAAACAAAACTGGTTAAAGAATGATATATTCAGACAGTGGCAACTTAAAATGATTTTAGGTTGTCAAAGGTGAAAGCAATTTCCTGAAAGAATAACGACAAGCTGAGTAGAGCTTAAAGTAGTTCACTCAAAAATTAAGGTCGCAAATACGTATGAAACTAGAAGGGAATTAGAAGGAGCAAACTATTACTGAATATTTCCTAAGTTCCAGGAGCTTTCTTCTGACTCTTTGTTCTTCAGAGCTGGTTAAGTAGCTAAATTGTCAAGGATTCAGAGCTGCCAGAGAGCAGGGCTCTGTTTTAAGTGTAATGTCTCTGATTCCAAATCCCATGCTTTCTGTACCACACCGTGGAGTTCAGTCTTACCTTCTGAGATGCACGTTTCTGTGTGTGACCTCCGTGTCTAATAGTGAGAGTGATGATGCCACAGGACATTTAGTCCAGGCTCTGTAAAATTGGCTAACTTTGAGTATTCCTTTTTCTTATGATTTCGGAGTCCAATCTATTAGCAATATAAACATGTCTACAAAAGTAAACCTGCATTCAGATGAACTTATGATATTTTATTATAAGAAACACATAACACACACTGAAATTTAAGTTCAGATCACTGGTGTTGGCAATTAACAAATATCCCTGCATCATGGTAATTAAAGATTTTTATTTTTATCTCAGTTTTATCTTTTCTGAAAATAGAAGCTTAAAATTGCCCTGAAGTACTTCTTCCACTTGAATACTTGAATACTTTGGGTATTTTCTCACTCTTCCAAAAACAGTTATTTAAGAACAAATTTCACATACGCTATCCATCTTCCAAAATGCCTTCTTTCCCTGGGATGTGATGCCTTGGTAACTGTGTAAGAGACCTGAAGAGAATAAGTTAGTTCCAGAATTAATATTATGTCAATGAACTGATTTTGTCTTCCATTGGCATCATTCATGTCCTTGCATTATAAGAATGCATATATTCATAGGCACAAACTTACATTTAAAATTCCTTACCACTCAAGTGAAAAGCACACACGCACAATTCTTTCTGGCTTCTGAAGTAGTGAAAAATGTCAGAGTGGCTTTCACATAAAACCTTTCAAAGACAAGGTCATTAAAAGCGCACATAAAATCTGTTAGCTCCGGTTAAAGTCCAATGCTTGACCAAAGGGTCCAAACTTGTGGCATCCTGTGTAGAAACTATTATTTTCGTTTTCAGCTTACTTTCTGTAAGTATATTTATGGTCCTTTGTTCTATTTGTGCCTAATGATGCCTAAGTATAGTGGACACAGAAAAAAACTCCAGGTCATGAACTTTGGAATATAATGGGTCATTATTCCAGTAGCAAAAATAAGGTGAAAAAAGCCACATTGCTAAAATCCATGAAGACCCCACCTTTGTATGACAAAGAGGATGGAAGAATAAGATGAGGAAAAGTTGCGAGCCAATGGAATTCAGAAGTCACCTTCCGGACATGCAGTTATCACACCCCTGTTATCTGTGGTGTGCCAGTAACCATGCTAAGCTCAGAGAAAGTTCCAGAATGAAAACAGAAGGGGAGGAGGAGCAGGCAGGGAGGAAGGGATGACGGTGAAGGGGGCCTAGGAGCCGGGGTAGGAAGGGGGCAGGATAGGGAGGAGGATCTGCCTGGAAAGCTTCAGTCACAGTTTGAGCATTTCTTACATCATTTCATGAGACTCTCGCAACACGTTGAAGGAGGTAATGGCAATCTCAGGGACACACATTTTTAGTAAATTTAGGTTTTCAGAAAATCTAGCAGAATCAGTATTTGGGGCAGAGTCTGTAACTTCCTTTGCAAAAATAGCAACTACATAAGTGTGGCTGCCTGAGTGGGATTGTTCTGAGGAAAAGAAAAGACAAATAAGTTAAAAAAAAAAAGTCAGAAAAAATTTGTTTTCAGCCCCATGATTAAAACTTGGAGAAAAAAAAAACTCAATGTTGTTCCCAGTCATTCTACTCATCAACCTACTGTAGCAGAGATGGTGAAAAGCAGTGTTGGTGAGAGGGGAAACGGAATTGGTCAAAAGTGTGTGGACCTAGGGATGACCATACTAAGTGAAGTAAGACAGACAAATACAAACATATAATATCACTAACATAGTGACTTTAACAAGATGATGCAAATGAACATAGTAACAAAAGAAAAATAAACTCACAAGACGTAGTAAATAAACTTGTGTTACCAAAAGGGAAAGGAGGAGAGGAGGAATAGACTGAGAATTTGAGATTGACATATACACACAATTATATATAAAATATATGGGGGGCTCCCTAAAGCTTCACACAGTGAAGAATCTGTCTGCAGTGGAGGAGACCTGGGTTCGATCCCTGGGTCGGGAAGATCCCCTGGAGAAAGAAATGTCAACCTACTCCAGTATTCTTGCTTGGGAAATCCCACAGACTGAGGAGCCTGGTGGGCTGCAGTCCATGGGGTCGCACAGAGTCAAACACTACTGAGGGACCAACACTTTCACTAACACCTTCATACATAAAATAGGTAAACAACAAGGGCCTATTATAAACTACAAGGGACTATATTCTATATCTTGTAGTAACCTATGAAGGAAAAGACTCTGAGAAAGAACAGATACAGATATATTACTGAATCACTTTGCTCTATACTTGAAACTAATACATTGTAAATCAACTATACTTCAATTAAAAATTTGTTTGTTTAAATATACATATTGTGTGTGCGTGTGTGAATGTATGTCTTTGTCCGTTTTCCTGTAACTCTGCAGCTGTGTTTTCAAACTATGGTTTGAAACTCCTGGGAAATTCCCAAAACTATGCAAGTGGTCTACAGGATAAAGCTATTTTCATGCTAAAGCTAAGACACCCTTGCTGCGTTTACTGGGTGGCTGTGTCTAGTGAAGCTGCCTTAGCAGGAGTTGGGAAACTGGTGCCAACTGTACTGAACATGTACTTAAAAATTTTTTTTATTTATTTTAATTGGAGGCTAATTACTTTACAATATTGTGGTGGTTTTTGCCATACATTGACATGAATCAGCCACGGGTGTACATGTGTCCCCCATCCTGAAGCCCCCTTCCACCTCCCTCCCCACCCCATCCCTCAGGGTCATCCCAGTGCACCAGCCCTGAGCACCCTGTCTCAGGCATTGAACCTGGACCAGCGATCTATTTCACATATGGTAATATACATGTTTCAATGCTGTTCTCTCAAATCATCCCACCCTCGCCTTCTCCCACAGTGTCCAAAAGTCTGTTCTTTACATCTGTGTCTCTTTTGCTATCTCGCATATAGGGTCATCGTTATCATCTTCCTAAATTCCATATATATGCATTAATATACTGTGTTGGTGTTTTTCTTTCTGACTTACTTCACTCTGTATAATAGGCTCCAGTTTCATCCACCTCATAGAACTGATTCAAATGCATTCTTTTTGATAGCTGAGTAATATCCCACTGTGTATATGTACCTCAGCTTTCTTATCCATTCATCTGCCGATGGACATCTAGGTTGCTTCCATGTCCTGGCTATTGTAAACAGTGAACACATACTTTCTGTCATCCCTCTTGGTCCCAGGAGAAACCAAAGTGTCAGTTGACGTAAGAATATACTGACCAAGTAAATGCAAGTCCTTAACGTCATCAACCTTGAGGCTTATGAACATTTTTTTTAAATGTCACTTAGGAACGTGTGGGAAAATGAAAACTATCTGAAAGCCTGTGGGCTGCATACAAGTGCAGAGTGAGAAGCCCCCACAGTGTCTGTGACCTACGCCCTGGGTTACCCTTTCCCTTTTTATGGAACATCACTTTTACTTGAAACAGCCACTGAGAGAAAACTAAGATTGTTCACATTTAGGTGTTTGGCAGACTTCCTAAGAAATGAAGGAAGTCAGTCTGTCACTTGGGGAGAGCAAGTTATAATAGGTGTTACCAACGGTAAAAGTAAAACTTTCAAGGGATAATCAAAATCTTAGGAAAAGTCTGTATATCATCATAAGCTTTACAGCTTGCCAATACTTAAAGGTTCTTCTTTAAGTATTGGAGAAAGTGAATGTGATGTTTGTTTTGGATTAAATAGTAAATTGTATCCAAGTGTGGAAAAGTTTTAATATAAGCCAGTGAACCAATTTTCCAAATGACCAATGGGTGATGTTGTAAAACCATTATTGGGTAAAAGGTTTCTTCAAAGTGCAAGATAGAACATTGGCTTTTCATATAAAGCAGTTGAAAATGTATTAATATGCTTTTAGATTACACGTTAGATTGATTTTTTTTTTTTTTTTACATTCTGTTTGTCAGCCTTTGGTGTGATAACAAAAAATAATATCCTTAATTATCTGAAAGAGTTTCCAGCTACATATCTGTGTGACACCAGATTTTTCCCCATATGCTTTAAAACAATGAATTGCTACATATTGAATGCAGAAGTGGATAGGAGAAAACAGGTTTTTAATATTAAGTCAGTTATTAAAGAGATTTACACAAATGTAAAGCAATGCTATTCTTCTTGATTTTTTGGAAGACTGCATTATTTTTAAAGAATGTATATTATCATATAATGAATTTTGCAATGCTATTTTAATGAAATAAAATATTATTTAACCTTTTTTCTGATTCTATGTGTTAAATACTGGTAGGTATAATTCAGGAAAGCAAGAGCTCTTTAAAGTCCTCAATATTTTGTTCAGATGTAGAGACCAAATAGCTTGAAAACAGCAGCTCTAAAGCAATCCTACAAAACAGAAGACAAAAATGTGTTTTTTCATACTCATATAATTAAAATATATGAATGCTATTTTAAAATGCTATTTAGAAGACATTGTATGTGTGTTAGTTGCTCAGTTGTATTTGACTCCATGCGACCCCACGGACTGCCCACCAGGTTCCTCTGTCCCTGTGATTTCCCAGGCAAGAATACTGAAGTGGGTTGCCTTTCCCTTCTCCAGGGGATCTTCCCAACCCAGGAATTGAACCCAGGTCTCCCGCACTGCAGGCGGATTCTTCACCTCCTGAGCCACCAGGGAAGCTCAAGAATACTGGAGTGGGAAGCCTATCCGATCTCCAGCAGATCTTCCTGACCCAGTAATCCAACCCAGATCTCCTGCATTGCGGACAGATTCTTTACCAGCTGAGCTACCAGGGAAGACATTAAGGGGAGATGAATAAACAAACATTTGCTCATTGATTCAGTTGCTAAGTCATGTCCAACTCTTTGCAATACCATGAACTGCAGCACGCCAGGCTTTCCTGTCCTTCATTATCTCTTGGAGTTTGTTCAAATGCATGTCTATTGAGTCCGTGATGCCATCTAACCATCTCATCCTTTGTCATCTTAAACATTAAGATACATTTACTCCTTCCTCTCATCCTGCTTACTACCAGGATCTTTACAGAAGCAAGACTTCCTTCAAGCATCTCCTGAATGAAAAATCAAAGGCTTTGTTAGCTCTTAAAATTTGCAATTGGCCATGAGTTCTTTCATACTTCCCATCATAAGTATTCCATGAAGACTTCCTAAATAATTGTGCTCCCCCCCCCCACTTTTTTTTTACATTTCCCTGGACTTATGTCTATATCAAGCAACTGACCACTTCAAACATGGATTTCCATTACTCATTAGGTAACTTTACTTTTCTCTGCCTCTCATTATTTTTCAAATCTTGTTTCCAAAATAAGATTATAATAAACTTATTTAGGGAAGAGCTTGTAGGTTAACCTTATTTCGAACACCCCTCAGACCTTTCAGAATGTTTTGTTTAGATGAGGCAAAGACCTACATTTCAACTTTGTTTATAGACTACTTGGGCAACTTAAATGATCTTTTTATGCAATATAGTGACAAAATATATGCTGCTACTATCTGTAATTCAGTTTCAAATATTTCAGATTGTGCAGTTCCATATGTTCACAGGTGGCTATTTGCAGTCATCTGCAATCTATGAATATTTGTTAATATCTGACGTACCCCAGTTGGTAGACTACAGTCAGAAAATTACAGTGCAGTTACCTGTTACTGTAAGTCTTCAGCTGTCTTTATCTTGATCGACATTACCTGGCTTGATGATTAGCCATATGGATGTTAAAGGGACTTAAGTGGTTCTTGCACTGACTCGAAATATTGTCCAAGCATCACAGCCATCTTCCATGATCTGTGTGCTCTTCTGAGCCCCAAGTCTTGACCTCTTCAAGTGGAAACGTGGCTTTGGGATTCCGTGAAGTCATTTGACAGAGAATCTGACTCCAGTGAGGTTGGTTAAACCCTTGTTGTTGTTCCGTGGCTAAGCCACGTCTGACTCTTCGGGACCCTGTGCATTGCAGCGCACCAGGCTTCCCTGACCTTCACTTTCTCCTTGCTTCTGCCATATCGCGGCAGCTGCCTCCCGTGAGCCTGTCACCCAAGGTGTCGCCTTAGCATGTGAAGAGCTGTGCTAGGATTCCTAGAGATTACGATAAAGGCAGCGAAGCAAGGGACTTCCTGCCTAGGTGCTGGTTAACCATCACATGTGTGACAGAATTTTGTCTGGAATTAGCTTTCTTGATAGCTTACTGCCAAAAGAAAAGAATCGTTATCCAGGGTTAAACTAATTGAGGTCAGTGTGCAACACGATTTTCTTCCACATCAAATTCAAGGTTGCTTATTTGAACACATAAAAGAAAATGGAAAAAGAAATTATAGAGGAAAGCCAGTATTTAGGGGAAAAAAAGCAGTAATAGGGTAAAATCGAGAAAAAGATAATAATTCAAAATGCTCTAAGATGATTTATACTGTTGCATTAGTTGTGGAAATAGACATTTTTAAAGATGTTTTTGGTATGCTATTTACTCACCTTTATTTTTTAACTTAACTTTATAAATAGATATTTTATTTTTTAACCCAGGACATATTTCTTGGCATTTTACATGAGCATGCTGTTGCATTGGGCTAGGCAATCAAAACATAATTATATAACTGTGCATTTATAAGTAGTCTTTCTGAACATTATAATTTCCACATATATTACTGTGAGGATGAGTTAATTCAGAAGTGAAATAGACAGGCCAAATCACTTACAACTTTTTATGTATTATTGTAGAAATAACATCTAATTAACTTTACTTCATATTTAACCTGAAAAATGCTTTCCTTAGAAAGGTAGAGAATTGTTAGTTAGGTAATTATACATTTATAGTCTGTGAAATCAGTAATTAAATGGTAACTAAAATGTACTTACATGTTTACACACCATAAAATTACAGTATTTTTAACATACAGTAATTAATTTATATTTAACATACACTTGTGTATGCTTGATTAAATGTCAATTAGGTGCCTATTTGTGAAGAATTAACCATTACCAATTTATGGAAATAGTAAGATAAAGCTAACCATTTTGTTCCTTAAATTTTATTTTATGTTGAGGTAAATGTCATCTCTAATTCATTTTCATTTTTACATTTTTCATCAAGTTTTTTAATATATATAAAAACATTTACTCTAATTACATAATTCAGTATACATGTTAATTTTAAGCATCTAAATAAAATTTTTTAAAAAGTCAAATTTTCTAAAAAATAGAAATAATTTTGTTGAGAAGGATCAGAAAGCACACTTAAAAAAATCAAATTGCTAGTTCATTTTCTTGATCTCTTGCTCTATTCATTCTCTTATTATTTTCTCTATATTTTCTGACTACTTAATAATAAATGAGTTTGACTATGTAGAAACTTAAATATATTTTGCACAAAGCTCAGAAAATGTATTTTCATAAAACTTCATAATTTTGGACTTACCTGATAGTCCAGTGGTTAAGACTCTGCTTCCAAGGCAGGGGGCAAGGGTTCAGTCACTGGTCAGGGAACTAAGATCCCACATGTTGTAGCGTGTAGCCTAAAATAATAATAATAAAAATAAGTTTAAAAAATTTTCTTTTCACTATTTTTATAATAAACATTGTTCTTCAAATGACTATCACTTATAGCTATGTGAATATGAATAAACCTGAATAATTTAGCCTCTTTTTAAAGATATACACATTAAAAGACTCATAAAAAAAGGGCAGAGACATAAGGAAACCCTTGATGGCATTTTGATTGTGAAATTGCTTCTCATTTGCTTTAGTACTAATTGGTCTCTAGCTAAGATGTCCCCATTAAAAATTATATCCTTCTCTATAGTAGGTTATAGCTATCAATTATCTATGACAATGACATTTTCATAGTAAAAATTCAGCATCTCATATGTTTAGGAAAATCACACATTTCAAAATGGAGAACGGAATTTTGAGAAATTTTATAGATACATACACACACTACAGTGGATAATATCACATCTAAAACATACCATCAACCTGTTTAAGGCTTTCCAAGTACAACCATTGTTTTGACCCTTTGATGGACATCCAACATTATCATTTTTCTCTATTATGCCAAAATAACACTGCCTGTGAATATAGGAAAACTGCTTGATGAGAGATGGCTTTGAGAGTACTCTTCTATAGTGATAGCTATACAGATGTTCTCAAGTGTCTTGCAGGAAGTGGTCAAGAAGGACCTAATGCTGAGTTTAAAAATGATGAACATTTCCTTTACTGATTAAAAAGGCTACCTTATTAGAGATTGCAGTGTCCACTTTTAGCACATCTTAGACATACCAATATGCTTCTTATACTCATGAAAATCAGTACAAAATGGCAAACAAATCATGTATGTCATACACTCGAACAGTTATTGAGGCAATTTTTAGTACAAGTGTCAATTGATTTTAGTTAAAATTCAGAAGTTCCTTGGATGAGTACAGTTTGGGGTAGAAGTCACAGATGAACCAAAATGAACAAAGTGATTATTCAAAGTGATCTGCTTTTGAAGGGCCATCTCAGCTGTCCAAAGAGTAAAGAAGTCCAAGCGTCCATCGGGGATGTTCTTTACAAGATGATATTGTAGAGAAGCTGACTGATTATTGCCACTGATCCAAAGGACATCATGACAGAAATCTGTGTCCAACCTGGGCGACGCCCTTGTGTATTTTCACAATGAGCTCTCAGGGGTAATATAAGTAAACTGCAAGGATACTGACTTGAAGCACCGTCAGAAACAGGATTTTACTCTTTTTCTTCTACTCAATTCTCCAACTCTTCTAAAAGCATCTCATCAGAAAAGATGCTCATCAATCCTTGTTTATCAAATTCTATGAATGATATAATGGGAAGAATTGCAGGCACATGTGAAAATAATTGTATTTTTCTCTTCAGAAAGCATTTTCCAGTAGTTCTGATCAATTATCCCCAATTTATTATTACTTTTGATTTATTCTTAGTCTCTTACCAAATGTTCCCATCTTCCAATATATGTAAATGCATGCATTTGCAAGAAGACTTCTCAAAATTAAGATTCACACAGTGGTTATGGAAAAAAGCCATCTATGTTTTAACATATTTATAATGAAGACTCTGACTCTTGACACCCTATAGTAACAAAATATGTCACAAAATCATAGACTAAAGTAATCGTCAGAAAATCAAAACCACTAGAGTCCAGTTGGGATGTAAAATATTTAAGAAGTGCACCTGTAACACAACCGGAAATTATTATTTTTTTTATTGAAAAAGTAATGTGTGAGAATTTGAGTAACATTCACTAAAAATCTTAATGTAGCTTCAGTGCTTCCTTATAGAGTATATCAGGTTGATATCTATATACCTATATGTTAATATCCACCCTTCTACAGATATATTCATAAGCACTTCTTATACAGGAGAAATCTGAGTAGATATTTGTGACCTCTGTTTAATCACTTGAGACTAAAATTATGATCAAAGTTATTCAACTACTTTTAATGTCCATATATTTTCACTGATGAACACCCACCTCTCCAAAACCCACGTGCAACCATTGAAAGAAAATATCACAGGGCTTCCCTCGTGGCTCAGTGATGAAGAATCTACCTGCCAATGCAGGAGACACAGGTTCCATCCCCAGTCCGGGAAGATCCCGCATGCTGTGGAGCCCCTAAGCCCACACTCCACAACTCCTGAAGGGCAGGCACCTAGAGCCCATGTTCTGCAACAAAAGAAGCCACCACAATGAGACGCCTATGCTCTGCAACTGGAGAGCAGGTCCTGCTCGCTGCAGCTGGAGGAAAGTCCTCGCAGCGATGAAGACCCAGCAGCCAAAGGAAATAAAGTTATTAAAATAAATAAAATTATTAAAATCAATAATTAAATAATTAAAATAAAAAATTATTAAAACAAATAAATGAAACATCACAAAAATGTTCTCATGGAAAATATTTTTTTTAATTGGAAAATATTTTGATTTTTTTTTTTTTACAGAAAAATCACAAACTGTACAAGCTAATAATACAAACTAATGGGAAAGCTGCATGTGAAAGAAAACTGTGAATCCTGATTTTAAAGATATTTGACAGGTACACTAGGCAAAGTAATAACATGGTTCTCTTAAAAGTCAGAAGTCTGTCAAAATCTGTTTCCAGGGGAAATTATTAGATTTAATGGATAATGCATCTGCTTAAACTTTCATATTGCTTAGTGATATCTAAGATATCTTGCATATCACACTCAACACTTCCTTAACATTTTAATGGATATGAATTATAACATTGAATCTCAAAAATTAAATCAACCATAGTTACATATTTTATTTGACTTGGAGACAGAAATATTAGGAAATCTGGTGTTTAATCACCTATCATTTATTTTAAGCTTCTTCCCTTCAAATCTTTTTGTTGTTGTTCAGCTTCCTTTAAAAAATATCTGTAGAAGTAGTGTTTGAGTTGCAGGAAAACATCAAATTTCAGTTGTTAATACTTCTTTCTTGTAAACGAAAAAATGGGTCTGAATTCAATTCATATGCAAATTGAAAATTACTCACATCAGGTAAGTACATTAACTTTCAAATATTCAACTTAGTGCATCAGTTAATTCATTCACTGATGCACTCTACAAAGTATTGCCACTACAGCAGAAACTTACATTTTTGCTTTCATATTTGGCATGTTTATATCAAGTATCAACATCTTATTGGTCTTCCCTGCGGCTCAGCTGGTAAAGAATCTGCCTGCAACGCGGGAGACCTGGGTTCGATCCCTGGGTTGGGAAGATCCCCTGGAGAAGGGAATGGTAACCTACTCCAGTATTCTGGCCTGGAGAATCCCAAGGACAGTGGATCCTGGTGGGCTACAGTCCACAGGGTCACAAAGAGTCAGAGACAACTGAGTGGTTAACACTTTCACTTTTATCAACTTTGTATTAGGTTATGCAACAGGCATTTTTATACATGCTTGAATGAAAAAGTACCAGGTAAATTTTCAAAAAGACTTTTCACCATATTTTTTTAACAAAATTGTGTACATAGTTTAGCTTAATAGTTAAGCAAGCCAGTTTGCCCTATGTTATTTCAGACTTTGTGCTTATAACAAATTAAGGTCACAATTGTGTAAAATTTTAGAGTTAGAAGGGACTTCATAGAACATTTAATTCAATTACTAGTTTCACTTAATGAGGAGGTTGAAAAAATTAAAGTGATGTGCCCAGATTTACCGACAGTTAACTGTACAGCTCCCTTGAATCTACTTTTCCCAATATGTTCAGTTCAGTTCAGTTGCTCAGTCGTGTCTGACTCTTTGGGACTCCATGGACTGCAGCACACCAGGCTTCCCTGTCCATCACAAACTCCCGGAGCTTATTCAAACTCATGTCCATCGAGTCAGTGATGCCATCCAACCATTTCATCCTCTGTGTCCCCTTCTTAGCCCGCCTTCAATCTTTCCCAGCATTAGGGTCTTTTCCAATGAGTTGGTTCTTCGCATCAGGTGGCCAAAGTATTGGAGTTTTTCAGACCAGCCTAATTTCCACTAACAGGAAGCATATACCTAATGGTCTCCTGAAAATGCCTCCCTGCTTCTCAACATAAAAGCATTTGACAAAACATATAAAAATAAAGTCGAAATTCTATAACAGATGCTATGTAATTTCATGGAAGAAAATTTGGGGAAGGTTATGATTCTTATCAAAACATTTGCAAGTGTGTGCTTGTGTCTTTGGTAAATTCTCTGCAAGTGTTTATATGTAGAGCCTTTAGGTTGTTGCTTATTATGTGTTGATATATAATAACTGACAAACACAAAAGCTAGCATGATGCATATTTTAAGCTGCATAGAAAAATAATGTCTAGAATACATGTAAACCTATCACATTACTCAGGAAATTGAACATACTAATCTCTTGTACAATTTTTTCTACTTCTCCCGTTCCCTGCCTTCCACTCATAAATAACCACCATCTTGAATTTTGTGCTGTTTTTCTTGTCTTGGTAAATAGTTTTATCATATATGTATGTATGGTAAAGAAATACATTTTTTTAGTTTTATTTTATTTAAAGTAATATAAATGTTTACTGCACATGGACTGGTGGGAATTCCTTTGTTCTCAACTTCAGGTTTCTATTGTTTTTCTGTGATAACATGTAGCTATTATCCATTCATTTTTACTGTTATAAAATATTCCTGTTTATATTCATCTACAGCAAATGATTCATCCATTCTCTAATGAAGCAGTGTTCTCTGAAATATCTTATATCTGACTCTTGAAGCAAATAAACAGAAATTTATCTTGGATGTAACCCTGCAAGGAATTGCTGAATTGTGTGACATAAATGCTGAATTGTTTTCCAAAGTGAGTTTAACAATTGATCATCCTAAGATAATGCATAAGAGTTCCCGTTATCCACATGCTATCCAACACTTCATGGTTAGACTCTTGTTCTTTTCATATTTTAAAATATAAAATTCTATCATATTTGGGTTGTAATGTGCATTTCAGTAATTAATGATGAAGTTGAACATATATGCTTTCTTTTTGATGAAGTGTCTGCTCATTTTTTTCAACAAGATATGTACTGGATAACTATATCTGTCTTAATAAAGAATTTATTTAGGATTCTAATGCTTGTCAGTTGTATATATTGCAAATACCTTCTTCTGGATTTTTATTCTTCTTTTCATTTTTTAAAATATACTTTATTGAAATAAGTTCTGATTCAAAGGTGGTCTAGAATATTAACTCATTCTTTTGATTGGCATATTTTGTGTCTATTAAGGAAATTTCTCCCTGATGTCAGGAAGATATTGTCGTGTCTACTAAAATACAATTAAATATAATTAAATATATTTTATGATTAATGACTATGCTGCTGTTGTTTAATTGCTAAGTCATGCCTGACTTTTTTGCCACCCCATGGACTGTAACTTGCCAAGCTTCTCTGTCCATGGGATTTCCCAGGCAAGAATACTGGAGTAGGTTCCTTCTCCACGGGAGCTTCCTGACCCTGGAAATGAGCCCACATCTCCTGCATTAGCAGGTGGATTCTTCATCACTGAGCCACCAGGGAAGTAATATTCATTAATTATTATATAAATTAAAAATATCAAAGCTAATTATTAGTGTTATTTTATATCCATGATTAATTAAATGTCATTTTTGCATTTTCAGTAAAGTTCACATAAGAGCTCGTCTTTCATAATTTGCTGTCTACATCAACAGAACATAAATATTAAAAAAATTTGTATATAGTTCTCACTTTTGTTATCAATGGGATGCTTCTTGTTCACCAAAAGATAGATGTAATTACATCATTGAAGCAGATATTCTTTCTCTAGATTCTTCAGTATCCGTAGATAATTTGGCCTGGTGATATGCCTTTAGTATATTGAGTCTGCACAGTTGGCCTTGAAGGAATGAGGTTGCCTTCTAATAAAGACTTGATCTGCAGTAAACAGGGGGCTACCCTGGTGGTTCAGATGGTAAAGAATCCTCCCACAATGCGGGAGACCTGGGCTGGGAAGATCCCCTGGAGGAGGGCATGGCAACCCACTCCAGTAGTCTTGCCTGGGGAATCCCGTGGACAGAGGAGCCTGGCGGGCTGCAGTCCACGGGGTCGCAGAGAGTCAGACAGGACCGAGTGACTAAGCACAGCACAAAGACTAACCCGGGCCTTCCTTGGTGGTGCTAGTGGTGGAGAATCTGTCAGTGCAGGAGAGGTGGATTTGATCCCTGGGTCAAGAAAGTTTCCTGGAGAAAGACATGGCAACCCACTCCAGTATTCTTGCTTTGGAAATCACATAGACAGAGGAAGCTGGCTGGCTACAGCACATGCGGTCACAAAAAATCAGACAAAACTTTGTAACTAAACCACAGCAACAGCAAACAGTAACTGTGTTGGATCCAATGGAGCACATAGAATTGACTGTCTTGAGAACAAGACTGCTATTTTTGTCTTGATCAACAAAATTTATCTTATTTACTGCACATAATAAGAACTAAAGAGGCTCTTGATGAAAGTGAAGGAGGAGAGTGAAAAAGTTGGCTTAAAGCTAAACATTCAGAAAACTAAGATCATGGCATCCGGTCCCATCACTTCATGGGAAATAGATGGGGAAACAGTGGAAACAGTGGCTGACTTTATTTTTCTGGGTTTCAAAATCACTGCAGATGGTGACTGCAGCCATGAAATTAAAAGATGCTTACTCCTTGGAAGGAAAGTTATGACCAATCTAGACAGTATATTGAAAAGCAGAGACATTACTTTGTCAACAAAGGTCTGTCTAGTCAAGGCTAGACATGTATCGATGTAAGCTGAGCACCGAAGAACTGATGCTTTTGAACTGTGGTGTTGGAGAAGACTCTTGAGAGTCCCTTGGATTGCAAGGAGATCCAACCTGTCCATCCTAAAGGAAATCAGTCCTGAATATTCACTGGAAGGACAGATTTTGAAGCTGAAAGTCCAATACTTCTTTAGCCACCTGATGCAAAGAGCTGACTCATTGGAAAAGACCCTGATGCTGGGAAAGATTGAAGGCAGGAGGAGAAGGGGACAACAGAGGATGAGATGGTTGGATGGTATCACTGACTCAATGGACATGAGTTTGAGTAAACTCCAGGAGTTGGTGATGGACAAGGAGGCCTGGCGTGCTGTGGTTCATGGGGTTGCAAAGAGTCGGACATGACTGAGCGATTGAACTGAACAGAATTGAACTGTGTATAATATGCATTGTACTAATATATGTTTTACCAACATATATAAATCTCCCTTTAAAGATTTTTACATAAATAATTCAGCAGAAATATATTTTTTAAGTAATAGCATTTTATATTTTTGGAAGTACTTTTTTTGTAATTAGATTGCAACATGACTATAATAAATTAATTTCTATACACAGTGAAGAAGAATTTCTAATAACATATTTTTGAAAATCAAGGCTACTCTGAAGAAAACAAGTTCCAATAACTTATTAAAAGATGCCATTTCATCTTTTATGTACTGAAGGAACTGAACCAAAAATCTGTATGAACTTTACATTCTCCTCCATACTAATTTCCAGCTGATATTGCAAAATTAATGACAGCCTTGAGAGATGCGTTTATCAATCCCAGCTGTCTCCTGCATCAAGGCAGCCTGAATTACAGCAACATTTTTAAGAAATGAAGCTCTGAATAAAATCCATTTCAGGGGAGCTTCTGTTTTAATACTTTGGCAGACAGCTTTATATTGTGGTTATCTCTTTTCATCACAGGGAAAAAGAAAAACGTATGACAACCTGAATTATTTTATTTCCTCTTCTTTTTAAAAATCATTTAGTCTTAGACTGGGTTGATGCCAAATCATTTGTCTTACCGAACAACTTACCCACAACCTCATGATCTGTGTACTTGCTAATTTTATTTAATTTATCTTTTCCTGTTTTCTACAAATGGTGTAGATCATGTCTTTTAAATTCTCTATTTTCTTGAATATAAAATTATAGTTCTCCTAGGTCAGACTTATCTATTCAACCTCGAGTTTTAATGCAGTCTTAACGCCATCTATGTTACAAGTTTATCCCAGTTTTCTCAGATAAGTATATATACCCAATGTCACACATCTAATATAACACTTACTATCAGGTAATTTGTATCAATACTTACACATATGCTGATCCCTCATCACATCCAAACCCCTGAACACAAAGAACCTGCTCATAAATCTCTGCTCTGTCTCATTTTCTATCAGTAATGTTTGTAGAATATAACTGAAGTTATATAAATTTTGTTGTTTTGTAAGTATCATGCAGTAGCACTGCTGGCCTATAGATTAACTAAGTAATTTACTTTAAGAGTTTCACTAACTTTTCATCTAGCATTTATAGTCTTTCAGCTCCATGAAAATCATTTTTGCTTTAATTTGATAATCACAGCATAGATTTGAAATACAATTTAGCAAAAATATTAGATAGGAAATTATCAAGACCTTAGCAAAAAATTAGATCTGAAATTGACTTCTAATGAACAAGACTCACTAATTTTTAGCCATCTCACTAATTTTCTGTAGCTCTTGTTTGAGCTTTACCCAATTCTCCTTGCTTAAGTACCCTCATGATATTTTATTAACAAATTTTAAGAAAATCATCAGATTATAAAAAAGAATAGCCTTTTTTATCTTTTTACCACCAGACGTATTTTTGATTGCAAAAGGAGGAGGGGAGGCAGAGGATGACATGGTTAGGTAGCATCACGGACTCAGTAGACATGAATTTGAACAAACTCCGTGAGATAGTGAAGGACAGGGCAGCCTGGCGTGCTCCAGTCCATGGGGTTGCAGAGTTGGACTTGACTTTGCAACTGAACAACAACAATATTTTTTATTATAAATATTGATTTTGAAGGGCCTAACTTATAAATGTAACGTTAGGAATTTTAAGAGCTAACCTGGCAAAATACGAGACTGGCTCACACCTATGTTTCAGTTAGCCTCTCTGTTGCACATATGAAGTTTCCTCACCCTTCACTGTCTTACAGCCAATCTGAGTTGGTTGAGGTAAGAAATAATAGACAGACATCACGATAACAACACATCCAACAACATAGGTGAAATCAGAACCAAGACAAGGCATTTTATCCACTTTTCAGCGGTTTCTTAACAACCTCCGTGCCCCTCCCTCTTAGACAAGTCCTGCCCCACCCCTTCAGCAGCTCACTGTCCTTCACTCACAAGCTCTCCTGTGAAGACCTCTGTGTAGACAGCTTTCTTCCATCCTCAGGCCTTTCACAGTCGTTCAGTTCTCTGCTTGGAAAATTCTTTTCCTCGACTTCTGTTTTCCTACTTTATTCAGAGTCCTCCTCACACGTCATCTCAGAACGGCAGCCGTGTACACTGCGGTGGACACTGTTGAGTCACCCAGGTTCTCCTTCGGGACCTACGCCCCCGCTCCCTCGGCCCCAGAGACGGGGCCTGAGGTCAGCAGGCAGCTCAGGCCTTCCTTGGAAAGAGCGCACCCTCCCTCAAGTGCATGCTTCCTCCCTGGGGGCGATAAGGCTGTCAGGAAAAGGAAGGAATCCCCCTTAGTGGCTTCCTGAAGGACCAGCAATCTTGCTTTATTCTGTGAGAGCAGAGAACTAAGAACTGAAGGGGATGATCACAGCATGGCCAACCCAGAAGGAAAGATCACGTATGTTCCCCTCCAGAGTAACAGTGCGAAGATCATTGATGCCTTCCTTCTTTCAGAGAAAGTTGGCAGCCTTGAAAGCCCTTCCCCTCTGCTAACCTGGTCCTGCCCCATTTTCCTCCTGCCTTCCTTAAAGTCTCACCTTTCTGTCCTCCTATTTGTCAACTGGGTGCTCCTATTTCCGCAAAAACAAAACTATCTGCCTCCAGAACACTCATCAAACTACCCTAGGGATCAAACCTGGGTCTCCTGCATTGCAGGGAGATTCTTTACCATCTGAGCCTCCAGGGAAGACATGTCTACATACTTATGCATATATTGAGCTGGCCAAACTGTTTGTTTGGGTTTTTCAGTAACATCTTACAGAAAAACTGAATGAACGTTTTGGCCAACTCAATACATACATTTAATATTAAATGAGCATTTAAAAGTAAATGGATATACATTTAAATAGCTTTATGTTTATTTATCATACAATCAACTAATCTTCACTCCAAATGTACATGATCATTTTTATAATCATCATTTTACAGAAGAGGACGTTGAGGAGCTGAAGCATCTAGTAGATTGTTCCTGGTCACATGTGGAGGAGGTTCTAGGGTTTTGAAGTGAGGCCAGGTCTGAGTCAGGATGCAGACGGCTGTCCTGCGTCCCTTAGGCCAGGTTAGATCTCTCTGATAAATGACCCCACAGCACCCTCTACATTTTCTCTCCACTTTTCCTTCCATGGGTGTTTATTCAAATAATGGTGATGTTTCCAGTGCCTGTTCTTCCTGCTGGGCTCCAGGGTCCTTTGGTGCAAAGAAGGGCATCTGCTTGGTCTCCCCTGAATCCCATGTGTTGGCACAGGCCTGGCAAGAGGAGGTGCCCCTCAATGCTCATGGACAAACTATTGGGAGGACAGCTAGCTAAACTAATTCACAGCAGGAAGAATGCCAAGCAATGAGGGCTCCTGAGGTAGCTCAAAGGTAAAGAATTAGCCCACTAATGTAGGAAATATAGGAGACGTGGGTTCGATCCTTGGGTTGGGAAGATGCCCTGGAGGAGGAAATGACAACCCACTCCAGAATTCTTGCCTCGAGAATCCCACGGACAGAGGAGCCTGGCGGGCTGCAGTCCATGAGGTTTGCACAGAGTCAGACGCAGCTGAGCGCAACACAACACCGCGGAAAGGTAGAGAACTGCCGATGATCCTCTGTTGGTTGAATTATAGGCAAGATGGTGCGGAAAACCTTTTCACATGTGAATAAACCCAAAGCGACATTTCTGTAAATTATCCCTCAGTAAAGAGAGTCGCCTAGTATATGGCCCTACCCAAGTGTCTCATGTTACTTTTTCAGTCATTTTCTTTTGAACCACAAAATACTGTTTGGGGGAAAACATATGGCCTGAAAGAACCTCAATCAACGCTGGCTCAGAATGCTTATAGAGGTCACCCAAAGTTACAGGGGAAAAAAGGGACAAAGAAATCAAATACACATTTAAGATTTTTTTCCCCTTGGGGATGAGCTCATAGTTTCAAGTGTTGGATATCATTATAAATAAGAAATTTAATGTATGTTGAAAAGTAAGACAGTGAACAATTTTACTCACATTGTGGAGCATTTGAATTTACACTTATAGAACAAAATAAAACATTAAGACAACAGTCTTCATGCTGTGTTGATCTGCATTTGTGGCTTGATATAAAATCTTCAGTGATAGAGGCATATTGTTGTTGTTGCTTAGTCTCTAAGTCATGTCCCACTGCTAGCAATCCCAAGAACTGTAGCCCACCAGGCTCCTCTGTCCATGGGATTCCCCAGGCAAGAATACTGGAGTGGGTTGACATTTCCTTCTCCAGGGGCTCCTCCTGACCCAGGGATCAAACTCTAGTCTCTTGTATTGGCAGGTGGCTTCTTTATCACTGAACCACCAGGGAAGCCCACAGTAGCCTCATATATGGATCCCCAAAGGGACTGTTTCTCACATAACTTAATGAAAGTTAAAAAGATGTGCTATAGAGGGTAGAGGGCAGGTGACTCAGAGAAAGAATGCATGGATAACAAACTCACTGGTGCCTAGGATGAGAGTACAACGTTTGCATTAAATTCTTTACTGTAAATGATGGTATGAAAAGTCAGTTGATAGCTACATGGATAAATTGTAATACATGACTCTACACTGATGACTCATGATAAATGATTAAATAGATTATTAATCATACAATATATCAGTATAATGGCTTATAATTCATCATATATAATCATAATACAATTTATAAAAGATGACCTCATATAATTATATATAATATACATAATATAATGATCAATATAGAAACTTTATGCATAAATGCTATGTTTTATTTATATATTTGTTGCATATGTGAGAGTAGAATTTAATTTATATAATGCTCATACATTTCTGTTGACCTAATCAGTTTTTGGATCTTTTGTGATTTGGGGGGCAAGATCGTTGCTTATTTTTATATTTGTATTCACCTGACATTTGCCAAAATATGCAATTTATTCTTCTTCCTCCCCTGCCCTCTGCTCCCCCTCCCACCCTCAGCAGAGTTAAGCAGACAAATCTTAACCACTGGGGAAGATGGTACCTTGACTGAAATGAAGTCTGCATCAGATCCCAGTGTCGTACCCCTGGGTGTGGATACAGAGGTAAGAGATGAGAAGGAAAGAAACCCAACACACTTGTTTGTAAGGAACAAAAGATGAATGTGCTCTTTCTACTTCTCTCCTCTTCACTCCATTCTCAACCTGGAAATACTGAACTCCAGCTACAGAACTATTGCTGATTATATTTATCACATTTATTTATGTCTACCTAAACAAGAATCCTTTTACAAACAGCAACAGCTTTGCAAAAATAACATTAATGTCAGATTAACTTTGTCATATGCTTTACTGAATTATATCACTAAGATCTCTCCATGTACCTTCCATTATTTTAGTGATTCAGGCCCCACGATGACAGACCCATAAATGGAAGGAAAAAAAAAATCTAAAGCAGAAAAGAGAACGCAGCCTCCAACAGTCACAAAAATTTAGCTCTATAAAAGTGAATATATAAAAAATTGTAAACATATTGTTATTTAAGTTAAGGAGGATGTATCATTTTTCCCATTTTCTATCTAATGATGTACTTCTCTTGGTAGCCTCAGTTATGCTTGCAAAAAACAAAACATTGTATAACATCTGTTGTGTAGGTGTATTCCAGGGGTTCTATCTATAATTGCCAAAACTATGAATACATCATATTCACAAAGGATTTCTTTATGTAGAACATCTTCTTCCTTTCTTTTTAATCTTTAGGCATAGCTTTGAGGATAAAAAGATGCTTAGCAGTGCTTATTGAATTCACATATATTTTACTATGAATAAAAACACAATTTAAGAGTTCTTATTGCTAATACATTATTTTTAATAATGTATCATATGGTAAGGGTTTTCCCAGTGGCTCAGATGGTAAAGAATGTGCCAGCAATACAGGAGACCCAGGTTCAATCCCTGGTTCAGGAAGATGCCCTGGAGAAGGGAGTGGCAACCACTCTAGTGTTCTTGCCTGGGAGATTCCATGGACAGAGGAGCCTGGTGGGCTACAGTCCATAGGATGGCAAAGTGTTGGACAGGACTCAGCGACTAACAAACACATGTGCCCTATATGGTAACCATTCACACTGATGGAGGGGTGTCTGTAGAGTATCTATTTTTAGTTCTGGCATAGCTGTTTTCTAAATCTAAGGTCATCTGGGAGAAGAATGGATAAGAAATGTCCACGTGCTGTGTGTTCCTTCTCTGCTGGGCACCATGTAAAATGCATCCCCAGCAAAAATTTCCTCCTTCAATAGGTTTTACTTTGAGTCTGTCTTCCTCAATACCTGTGTGAGAAAGCAACATGGAGCATATGGTTATATATTCTAGATTTCCACATCAGTCTTGGTGTGTTCCTTGGAAATGGTGAGCATCAAGGCAAGGAGACTAACGGGATCTGAGTTCACAGGGACTTAATTTCTGCCAGGTAGGAGATCCACCTGCTCAGGCACCCCTAAGGGAGATAGATGCCCCTTTCTCATCTTTAATAACTATTGCAAATTCTTGTGGTATTAGCTGCCATTTCTAACCAACGGGACTCCAGTTATGGTCTCATTACTGGGAATATAGTTTTCTTTCATTTACAAGACTCTTCCACTTTCACAGGCAGCCCACCTAACTGGGCAAGAGTCAGTCTGAGCCTGGTTGCCTGGGTTTGAGTCTGTCTCTCCTGTTTTTTCTTTATCACCTAGGATTGTCATTTCATGGGGCTCTGTCTCAGCTTCTGCAGATATAAAATGAGGATGATAACAGTTGCTACCCCTAGAGGATTCTATAGACAATGAGTTAATATATAACTGCTTAGAATGATTTCTGACACATGGTGAGTGCACTGTGACTTAGCATAACTATTATTAGAGGAATTATTGAAAATGAAAGGCAAGCAGTTGCCTCTGTTTTCCAGGAAGGTGCCGTGAGCAGCTAACACAGTTCTGGTCTTGACTGAGCTGCAGGCCGTGTGCCAGCATTTCCACTCCTTTCTTGATCAAAGGCTATTGAGCAAAGCAAGCTTCTGGCTCTGTGCTAGTGACAAGGACCAAGGTGGAGCCAGTCAGCATCTCTAAGCTTCTAGAGCTGGTAGGAATGTCCTGAGGGTGAGGGGGAAGCTCACATACCCAGGGAGATAAATGGCGATACAGTGCATTAGGTGGTCATCTTTGCAAGGTGAAAATATGTGGAGAGTTTTAATTAAGATCATCCTGGTGAGACCACAGCTGGAACTCGAGAATCAGTGCATGCACAGCCCCTCAGCAGTGTCTGACTCTTTGCAACCCCATGGACTGTAGCCCACCAGGCTCCTCTGCTCATGGGATTTTCCAGGCAAGAATGCTGGAGTGGGTTGCCATCTCTAGAATCAATGCACCTTAGTTTAAGTGCCAGATCAACTAATTGCAAAGCTTAGGAGCTAAAAACAAATCCCCTCACCCTTAAAGCCTCCACTTCCTCTCTCCAAAATGTGGGAGATAAAGCCCTGACTTCACAGGGCTGACGCGGCCATATTACTTGTCACGATAACAGCTCATCTTGATAGAACATTGAGAGTGAGGCGCAGTGCTGACGGCCTACGGTATGTACCAAGAAGTGTACCTGGAGTGCTGAGGATAATACCTGATATACTAGGAAATCTTCAAAAGCAACCATTAACCTTTGCTTTTTCTCCTTTAACACGGCATAAATCCGCATCTGAGCCCTAGGGACAACCCCTTCCCAGTGCTGACTTGCTCACAGTAGCCTTGAGCTTCCTATCCCATTTCCTACAGAGCCGGGGTGAGTCCTTAGCAGATCAAGATGAGACAGAGGAAGATGTCTTCTGTCTGGGGAGGTTTCCATTCTGTGGGGAGTGACTGAGTGCTTTGAAGAATGGGACTGAATCCTTAATTCTGAAAGGTCGTAGCAAAAGTGAAGTCGCTCAGTCATGTCTGACTCTTTGCGACCCCAGGGACTGTAGCCTACCAGGCTCCTCCATCCATGGAATTTTCCAGGCAAGAGTACTAGAGTGGGTTGCCATTTCCTTCTCCAGGGGATCTTCCCAACCCAGGGATCGAACCTGGGTCTCCCTTATTGTAGGCAGATGCTTTTACCATCTGAGCCACCAGGGAAGTCCTTCTGAAAGGTCGTAGTAACCTCCAAAAGCAGGTATCATAATCTGAACGCCTAGCAGGTTGAAGGGTGGATAGCACCGCTGTTCACAGTCCACTTTCGTCCCTCAGCCAAGAGACAAATGAGCACACAGTGGTCTCTACCCAGTGATGGTGTAACCCCAGAGGATTAACAAGTCAGGCTGTGTCTAACCCACCTTCCTTGGCACTTAGCTAGCATTAGGAAACAGTTCTATACTAATTTTGCTTAAAAAATATTCATGTCACTGTCATATTCAGAAGGCAAATCAGAGGATGGAATGAAACAGGGTCAGAATTTGTAGCTCTCAGGAAGCAAAAGAAGGGAATTTTATTTAGTCTTCTAAGACTGACGACAAGCCAGCTAAAAGTTTTAAGTGTGAGAGAGTCGTGGTATATTCCGTGTGGTTTTCAGAGTTCGTTCAGCTGCTACATTGAGCACAGAGGAGGGGTAAGAGCTGAGCGGAAGCCAGACAAGAGGCTGTGTGAACGGTCCAGGCAAGATACAGAAATGCCTGGTATGTTTTGTTGCTGTTTAGTCCCTAAGTTGTGTCCAACTCTGTGGTGACGCCATGGACGGCAGCCTGCCAGGCTCTTCAGTCCATGGGACTTCCTAGGCAAGAATACTGGAGTGGGTTGCCATTTTCTCATCCGGAGGATCCTTTATGATCCATGGACTGAACCTATATCTCCTGCACTGGCAGGCAGATTCCTTACCACTGCACCACCTAAAAAGGTGTAAGAGGCAACAACAGAGAAGAATGAAAGAAAAATGTGCCAGAGGAAGAATGAAATACAAGCGAATGCAATGTGGTGGAGGGGCAGCGTAGGAAGGTAGGGGCAGTCACTTTTTGAGTAGGTTGCCGAGAGATTACTGAAGAAAAACTCAGAGGCCAATGAACGTGGACACATCTGGACACCTCAGTAAGGCCAGTGGCAGTGAAGTGATGGGCTCAGTCTGTGCTCAGAGGTAGAGAAACCAGAGAAAGGACTAGAGGCAGCAATGTCAGGATGCTTGTTGAGGAAACGCATACAGAATTGGATCGGGATTTCAAAAGAACAAGAGGTGTCCTTCATTTTATTTCACTTTTTAAAGACTGGAGATATTGGATCTTCTTTCTGGAATGATGAGGATAATCTGCTAGAGAGGAAGAAGTAAGAGATGCAACAGAGGAGGAAAACCCTCAGTGCAAAGGAATGCTACAAGAAGGCAATATGGGATAAGAACTCTAGAATAAGGGGAGTGATTGGCCTCTGGTACAATTACAGTAGAACTGAGGGTAAGAAAATAATCTGGGAAGCAGATAGGCTGGTAGTTTAGGTGATCTGGTGACAAGACTATTTCTAAGGGTGCTTTAAACTGTCTTTCCTACATAAGTGACTAAATAGAGAAAAGTAGAATTTTCTTGTGCACGGCCCCATGAGACACCTCTAGGTGTCCCTACAAATCTGAGTTCTGGGCTCCCTTCCAGCAGGCTTGGTGTCCTGTTCAAGTTCTGTTCCCCGGCAAGGGACCCTCAGATTCAGAGGAGCTGGTATTGCTAGCAGTTTCTTGATCAGAGAAGCTGAGATCAGTGTGTTTGCTCCCCAGTTATAATTGCTCTCGGACAGTGGCAGGGTGAGGCATTTCCCCTTCGGGAGTGTCTCGCCCCAGTGCCTTTAGGGCTCACTACAGGATGCCAGGACACAGGAACCCTTTTTGATGTTGTTCGGTCACTAAGTCATGTCAGACTCTAAGCCATGTGACCCCATGGACTGCAACATGCCAGGCTTCCCTGTCTTTCACTGTTGCCCAGAGTTTGCTCAGATTCATGTCCATTGAGTCGGTGATGCCTTCCAACCATATTATCCCTCTGTCATCCCCTTCTCCTCCCACCCTCAGTCTTTCCCAGCATCAGGGTCTTTTCCAATGTTTAGTTGGCTCTTCCCATCAGGTGGCCAAAGTATTGGAGCTTCAGCTTCAGCATCAGTTCTTCCCATGAATATTCAGGGTTGATTTCCTTTAGGATGAATTGGTTGGATCCCCTCGCTATCCAAGGGACCCTCAAGAGTCTTCTCCAGAGCTACAGTTTGAAGCAAACGGGAACCTGGCACCTGGTTAAACCTTGCCCATGGGTTCCTCAGCCAAGTGCCTGGTCAGTGGCTAGGGCCCATGGGCTGGGTCATCCCAAGACTGGAGACATCCCCAAGGGGTGAGGGTAGGTTAGTTATCAGAATGGACAGTACTCACAGGGCCTCATGGTGGTCGGTGGGCTACCCTGCCCTTGAGTTAATGGGAACAAACGTCCCCTGGAGGTGACGGTGAGTCACTGTGAGTTCCAGATGGCGCAGAGAGTGAGTCACGTATTCCCAGGTGTTCACAGGATCCATCAGTCAGGAAAGCCTGTGATAAAGCAGGTCCCATGAAAGGAGGTGTGGGGTGCTTGCCTCATTCGCTACAGGCCACGGCATTCCAGAGTGGGCGGATGGCTCAGAAATCCCGAAGTTCCAGGGACACCTGGACAGAGGAGGCTGCCAGCAATTCTATCATTTGGCGACTCAGCACAAAGGTAGAAACCTTTCTGAGCCCCAGGGAGGAGGATGTGTGTGTGTGTGTGTGCATGTGTGTGTGTGTTAGTCACTCAGTCGTGTCTGACTCTGAGACCCCATGGACTGTATTCTGCCAAGCTCCTGTGTCCATGGGGATTCTCCAGGCAAGAATGCTGGAGTGGGTTGCCATGGCCTCCTCAAGAAGGAGGATAGAGAGGTAAAAATGGTCCACTTGGAATCTTTGGGAAGAGCTGTGGGCTGCCTCCCATGGGAGAACCTGAGTAGGAGGAACTCTGGATTAAGTGAACAGTCTTGCAGGTGAGTAAAATCTCTGAGTGGGAGACAGGAGTTTATCTAAAACCCCGATCACTGATGATGTAATGATCTGCATTTAGTAACTGGAAGCAAATGGCCAGAATTCCTTTTATTCCTGAATCAGTTGCCGGTGACTTCAGAGTCATCCCGGCCTTCTGAGAAGCTTGCTGACCACCTGGATGAGACCCTACATGCTACAGAGAACCCTTTTAATGAAGCTACTCAGAAACATGTCTCAGAGTCACGGTTGGATGTAAACTGCAAATGATGTGAACAGTGCCAGGAATGGGGCTCTATATCTCCAGGGCTCTGGTTTCCTGTCACCAGGAATATAAGAGACAGGAGCAGTCATGCCCGCTGACCAGACGTGTGGTGTGCCGGAGTCTGACTTTCCACGAGAGGCCAAGAGAACCCAGGTTCCCCGCATCATCAACATGCTGCCCCTGAGTTCCTGCACAAAGGGATACCTCCTCTGCTGACACAACAGATTGACTAAAACACATCAACTCTGTCCTCAATGAGCATATCATTGCACCGATCAAACGCATGCTCACTGTGTATTCTTATCCTAATTTGTAACCCAGCTTCACTTTCATGGGTGTATGTGTGTTTGTATGGATGTACGTGTGTGCATGGATTCATTTATTTAGTGCTTAATGGAACTGAATTAACGTTTAAAGTTTTAACGTATTTTTAAATTTTTATTTACGTGGAGTTGATTTATATTGTTTCAGGTTTACAACAACATTATACATGTACATATATGCATTGTTTTCCATGTTCTTTTCCATTATAGATTATTGCAGGATGTTGAACATGGCTCCCTATGCTATACAGTAGGTCTTTGTTTGTTTTTATTTTGTGTATGTTAATTCCAAATTACAAATTTATCTCCCCACATCTTTTCCCCTTTAATAACACGTATTTAATTCTCACTAAGTGTTTTGATAACACACTGGAAGATAAGTTCTCTGTGATGATACATGACTAAAAGCATCGTGTGTGCATATTAGTCGCTCAGTCACGTCTGACTCTTTGCAACCCCATGGGCTGCAGCCGAACAGGCTCCTCTGTCCATGGAATTCTCCAGGCAAGATACTGGGGTGGGGCATAGTTTCCTTCTCCAGGGGATCCTCCCAACCCAGGGATTGAACCCAAGGCTCCTGCACTGCAGGGAGATTCTTTACTGACTGAGCCACCAGGGACGCCCCAGAAGCATTTTACTGTTTTGAAAGAGACCCAAGCCAGCAGATGGAAACCCACAAATCTGCTTCCAGAGGTCCCTGACCTAACTGTTGTTTCTGGGCCAGCACTGAGCCTGGGGCTCCTTCACCACAGTTGCTGGTGCTAGGGCTTGCCTGCCCTGGATGGAGCACAAAGGCATTGATACACCATCATCATCAGCTTGGGCGTTCCCCAGCACTGAGGTGCGCTCGCAGCCTTTGTGCTGCCTTAATTCACTTTGATTTCATGTTGTCATGTTTTCCTAACAGTACGCCATCAGTTTAGATTGTTTTACATCAGTGAAGAGTTCAGGATTCCTATCTTTGGAAATAGGTTGCAGACAGGTCATATCATGTTGGTATTTTTCTTCTGAAAGTCAGTGAATGATTGTTTCTACTTTTAGTCCCAAGAGTCAACATAGATTCCACCTGAGTGTACAGGAAAAGAAAAACTGCTCAGAGAGAGAGAATTGAGAATGACTGGCGATAGAGTGTACATGGAATAGACATGGAATATATTTTTATTTCACTCATTTTGGGTAACTAGGTGGAGAATACTGATTCTTCATTTAGGAGGATACTTTACTACTAAAGTACAAGCATCATAATGAGTTGTTATTGTTGTGGTTGTTTAGTTGCTAAGTCGTGTGCAATTCTTTTGTAATCCAGTGGACTGTAGCCCACCAGGCTCTTCTGTCCATGGGATTTCCCAAGCAAGAATACCTCAATGGGTTGCCATTTCCTTCTCCAAGGGATCTTCCCCATCCAAGGGTCGAACTTGCATTTCCTGTGTCTCATGCCTTGGTAGGCACATTCTTTAGCTGTTAAGCCATCAAGGAAGCCATAGAATAGTGCCTTGAATTGTATTAAAGTTTTGTAGTATTGTATAGTGAGTTTGCGCCAGCCTGAAGCTAGCTTGCTAATGATTAGGGTTAGAAAGATTGCTTAGAGCAGAGAATCAGAACAACTGTTAATTAGGATGAAAGTGGATTAAAAAAATGCTACCTCCATTAAAACCGTTAAGCAAATCCATCAGACAGTCTTAGGATATAGTGCCAAAAAAAAATCTTATGAATCCTCTGCTTTTGATGTTGATTTCTTCAACTTTTGAAATGACCTGTAAACTTTTTCATTTACTTAGCCACCTAAACTACTGTCTTAGGCTTCCAAAAGGATGGTCAGTCCTAGGAAAGAACAAAATGAACAAGTCTCTTATCTTCATTTACTTTTGATAACTTAACAAAAATCAAAGTTCTCAATTACAACCTAAATAAACCATGAACAAATGCTGAAAAGTCCACCTGGAGGTGGGTTTTCTTGTACATAACTTGACTAATGATAAGTTCAACTATTTTTTTTTAGAAAAGTATCTTGACAAGGTTTATGAATAGCCTTAAGTATGTCTACAAATGAAATCCATTTTTAAAATTATGTGGTTTGAGTCAGAGAAAATGTGAAATGTATGTATATAAGAAACCAGATGCAGCAGATGGAAAAGAGTAAGTTACAATCACTCAATTTTCTGAATAAGATCAACTTATTGCTCGCATAGGGATAGATGATTATTTCCTTATATTGATATAACATCTACTACATTAGTGGGGAAATGACAATAATTATATTTACTTATAATAAATAAAATATAAAGATTTTCTCCAAAACCATTTTTAGGAGACATATTCAGAACTTGAGTGTATGGATTTTATTACAATTATTCATTTCCATTTGTGGACTTTGCTGAAAAAGAAATTCAGTGGTTTCTACATCATGATGATAAAAACCATATTTAATAAACTTTCTGAAAATGAAAACATTTAATAAATATCAACCTTTCATGAGTCAATATTCCTAGTGAAAAAAATTTCAAGCATTTTGAAATATTAATCTTGCAATAGAAAGAAGAAATCTTGGCAATTTATTTTCTTCAAGGTTATATATCTTGTATTCATCACTGGTCTACAGGAATTAGACATCTCATATCGAGGGTCCAGAAATGCACATTCAGGACACAGACTCGTTTGGAAAAGTTGACAAGCTTTCTCCAAAAATTCAAAAGTAGAGGTTTGTTTTATGTTATATATTATATGAATATGACCATGTAAATGTCATACATATTAATTCATAACATAAAGGAGTATTTTGATTTAGGTTAGATTCTAGGTTGGGTAGAATCTTTTTTTCTAGACACAGAAATTTTTCTGGGAAGTAAAGTGGTTTTCAAATAGGTGTTTGAATGTTGAAAATATGAAAGATCAGTGCTTCCAAAAATTGTATCTTAAGAAAAATGAAATGAAATGAGAAAGTACCAATGATATCAACTGGGCTAATTAGAAATCAGTGAGTTTCAAGCAATTGAATCAGGGGTTTATGAGAAGACACAAGAGCTTGGGGGTGATTCCTAGGAAAGTGAATAAATACACCATGTGTGACAAATGCTGAGAGTCTTTCTGGTCTTTGAATCAGCAGAACATTGACAATAAAATGGACAGTTAAAAGGGCTCAAGTAGGACGTACAAGAATATGAGAAGTGATGCTATATTAACTAGTGTTATAAAGTTTAGCCAGTGCTTTCCACGCTCAGAACCTTTTGACACATGATGTTTAATCAGTGATACAAGAATTAGAGGGTACTGTGGTCAAATATGGGGTTTCCCAGGTGGTCTATTGGTAGAGAACCTGCCTATCAATGCAAGAGACATAAGAGATGGGTTTGATCCCTGGGCCTTGAAGATCCCCTGGAGGTGGAAATGTCAACCCACTCCAGTATTCTTAGCTGGGAAATTCCATGGACAGAGGAGCCTGGCAGGCTATAGGCCATGGGGTCTCAAAGAGTTGGACATGATTGAGCAACTAACATATCATCTCAGGTAGTAGATGCCAGTATGCACCCCATTTAGCATCAAGAAACTGAGACACAGACTCCTAAGAGCTTTTCCTCTTGGGCAATCAAGCAAAAGTTGCAAGTAGGATGTGAAGTAAAAAGGTCTGGCTCCAGAATCTCAACCATCACCTCCCAACCCATCTGTACACAGAGATGCACCCTAGTTTATAGTCCTTCTTTCCCACCTTCCTTTCCTCCTTCCCATTTTCCTTCCCATCATCCACAGTCAACCATAGCAGAAGGTTCTTAACTCTCTGAGCTCCAGCTGACTCCAATAGGTGACACAGTAGGCTCTGGATCAAAGTTAAATCAACACTTTAGCATGTCTAGCTATAAAAACAGGAAATTTTCAGCCTGATGAATTACAGAAAAGCACCCTGGAAGGAAAGAAAAAAGCCACTCTTGGAATTTTGAGAACATCAGCCCACCCATGAATCTTTCACTTGCCAGCCTATTAAACCCACTGATAAGCAATTATTAAACCAATGCTTCCATGCCCCAGCCTATTGTAGACGGATGATGTTTATTTATACTTGGGTAGTTTTGCAAACTTTTCTCAAGCATTAACAAAATGAGCATATTTTATGTCCATAAAAGTTGCTTACAGCCTGGTTGACCCATGAGAAAATTTGAACTAAGAAGGAAAAATCAGAATCTTGAACATTTGGCCACCTCGTGCAAAGAGTTGACTCATTGGAAAAGACCCTGATGCTGGGAGGGATTGGGAGCAGGAGGAGAAGGGGATGACAGAGGATGAGATGACTGGATGGCATCACCGACTCGATGGGCATGAGTTTGAGTAAACTTAGGGAGCTGGTGATGGACGGGGAGGCCTGGTGTGCTGCGATTCATGGGGTCACAAAGAGTCGGACATGACTGAGAGATTGAACTGAACTGACTGATCATGAACTTGATAAGAACCTTCTACTTGAAGACTCTTCAGCTCAGTGGTGATTTTGACAAATGTGAATATTTTAAATTGTACAATGAAATGTGTCAACATTTGAAAGTTATAAATAATTGAGTGAGCTAATACTTTCCAAATGACCATTACATAATTACAAAAACCTGCATGGTTACAAGATTTGTCCAAAATGTCAGATAAATCAATGGATTTTAATGCATTGTCATATGAAGCATCTAATAACATGGTTTTAGTTGCAACTAACCTTTAAAAAGCCACCACTCATCACGTATTGATGTAGAATCAAAGAAAAATTTCCCCAACTATTTGAAATGACCACTGAAACACTACAAATCTGCTTGAAGCTGAAGTTTCATCATATAATTCAATCAAAACATGTATTGCTACAGATGGAATGCAAAAAAAAAAAAATGTGAGAATTCAGCTCACTTTTAATTAAGCCTGACATTAAAGAGATTTACAAATATGGAATAGAATTCTATCCTTTTCATTATTTTTTAGTTCTTTTTCATGAAAATATTTTTGATAATATCATATGGGTTTATTGCTATTTTACATTAATTAAACATGTTTCAATTTTCTCAGCTTTAATTTCTAATAAAGTAAATATCTGTGAAGTCAGTTCTCAATGATTGTAATGGTATCAGAGAGTTCTGAGACCCAAAAGTGAGGGAACAACTCTTCTGAAGGTCATAATGGAAAGAATTTAGTTGTCTTTATTTTCATCTGAGTAGGTCCTTTTCTAAACACTAATGATGACTGTGTGACCTGTGAAAATGGCCTTGGGATGGTTGGGTGGGATTTCTAAGAGAGATGAAAGTTTCTCTTAGCATCCTATACTAATCAAACTGGGCTTCCCAGTTGGCACTAGTGGTAAAAAAACCTGCCTCCCAATTCAGGAGATGCAAGAGATGCAGGTTCAATCCCTGGGTCAGGAAGATCCCCTGGAAGAGGGCACAGCAGCTCCAGTATTCTTACCTGGAGAATCCCATGGGCGGAGGAGTCTGGTGGGTATGGTCCATGGGGTCACAAACAGCTGGACATGACTGAAGTGACTTACCACACATAGCACTGATCAAATTCGTCCTGCAAACCAATGCCTTGACATCAGATAACTTACACATTTAAAACCCATCTATGTGGTGGTTTTCCCATAGTTTTTCATTTCACAGTTTATGAAATCATCTTTTCTCTTCATACAGCACAGTCCCATTATCCCCCACACCTTCTGGATGCTTTTCTCCTCATCAGTGAAAGCAGAGCTGAGAGTAGTTCGTTTCTTCTCCTGGTGTAAGACTTTTACCTACTTTTGCTAAATGGAAATACCTCACATGTCTAAGTGACTCTGTACTATCTGTCATCTGTTGGGGGCTTTTCTTCTTTATCATATTTATTCTATTATTTCTTGGCGGGATTTTAAAAACCATGTGAAAAACAGGCTTTGACAATTTGAAATTGATTTTTTCCAGCCATGTTGAGGGACTTTAGAAACTGTCTCGTCCAAGCTCTTTTATTTTCCAGATGTGAAGAAGACTAGAGCTCAGAGATCAGATGGCCAATCAGAGACAGACCTGTGCCCCCGACCAGCGGTTCTGCGCGACCCCATCTTCTCACAGAGCACTTTTCATCATGAGCCTGCTCCCCTTCTCTAAGGACGCTCCAGTGCCAGTGATGCTCTGGCTTCGCTCTAGCTCAAGGCCATGTCTTTCCAGAAACTGTGCAATGGACTTGATGGTTACAGCATGACCTGCCAGGGAAATAGTGATGCAACTCTATTATGATGGAGGCACAAGAGCCTTGCAATATGCTACAGTTAATTCATTCACAATTTGACCCCGGATGTCTGTGAAAAATATTCTTTTTTTCTCCAAAGATCTCTTTGCCACTGAAGACACATTCAGATGTCAGTATCTTTATTTTTAGCATCCTATGAACAAGTCTTAGCAGTAAATAAAGAAAATGGGGAGCATTGCAGAGAAGCAGTTATCAGGAAGACCAGGGATTCAAGAATGGCACCCCTCTACTCAAACAAACAAACAAAAAATACTTGGCCACAGATAGTTGATCAGAAGGTTAGGGCTAAGAAAAAAAAAAAATCACATCAAACAACAACAAAAGCAGTGAGAAAATGAGGGTTGCTGGTATTGGGAAAAGCATTCCAACAACAGTTCATCCAAGTAGGAATTGGGTGGACAGCAGAGGAAGAGGTCACAGACAGATAATAGGAGTAAAAAGGATGAGGGACCTATGCCTCACCCAGTGCCCACAACCACCGCCATGCCTTTCACCTGCCTTTTGTCTGTACAAAGACTTCAGACAAAGAGGAAGTTTAATCAGAGAAGTGAGAAAATGCAGAAGCAAAGGAAAGCAAACAAGACAAAACTATAAGAAGAGAAGGGGGTGACAGAGGATGAGAGGGTTGGATGGCACCATCAACTCCATGGACATGAGTTTGAGCATGCTCCGGGAGATGGTGAAGGACAGGGAAGCCTGGTGTGCTGCAGTCCATGGGGCTGCAGAGTTGGACATGACTGAGCCACTGAACAACAAAAGTCATTAAGCAAAGTCAAGAAGCTTCATTTCCTCCTCAAGATCTGTATATAATATTCTGAGCCATATCCTATGACTATCTTATAGATACTGAAAGCCCCATCAGGAGGAGGAAGCTAACTACATGATGAGCAGACTATCGTCATGACATAAGCTGCCACAACTCTGAGAAATGGCCTCAAGGAAATGGGAGCAAACCAACCCTGTACTGAAGACTCACTGTACTGAAAACAGTTAAGACAACGCTGACCAGACCACTGATGACCAGCTTCAAGACTGCCAGAGCTGACTGTGCTGTTTCTGCATGTGTCCCCCTCCCTACACCCCTGAAACGCCCCTTGAAAAGCTCTTGTCCACTGATCCCTGGCAGTGGGAGCTGGTCCTCCCACAGCCTGGCACCCGTCTCCACCCCCACTCACCCTCTCTGGGCCAGTAGTCCTTCCCCATCCCTTCTCCCTCTGCAGCTGCCAGGCTCAGAAATAAAGCAAACTTTCCTTTCCACCAACCTTGTCTCTGCAGGATCGGGTTTAGAGCAGCAAGCAGCCAGAACCCACTTTCAGTAACAGGAGTACAGTGAGAAGGAAATTGAAGGGAAGGGCAAAGGTCACCACAAGGAAAGCAGAAATAAATGCAGAAGATAGGACTGGGATGGTTTTTGCAGGTCTCTAGGAATAGCTGGATAGGAGAAGGCAATGGCACCCCACTCCAGTACTCTTGCCTGGAAAACCCCATGGACGGAGGAGCCTGCTAGGCTGCAGTCCATGGGTCTCTAAGAGTCGGACACGGCTGAGTGACTTCACTTCCACTTTTCACTTTCATGCATTGGAGAAGGAAATGGCAACCCACTCCAGTGTTCTTGCCTGGAGAATCCCAGGGACGGGGGAGCCTGGTGGGCTGCCGTCTATGGGGTCGCACAGAGTCGGACACGACTGAAACAACTTAGCAGCAGCAGCAGCAGCAGGAATAGCTGGATAGAAAAAGTTACTTAAGCTTGACAGGCAGAGTTAGCAAAAACTGGCGGTGATCATTCAGCCCCCAATGGTGAGCTGTTTACTGGTGTTTGTAGAGCAATTTTGATAAAGGACATCAAAAAGACTTGGGTTAACCTTATTCATCAGGTTTCCCTGGTGGCTCAGCAATAAAGGATCCTCCTGCCAATGCATGAGACGTGGATTCGATCCCTGGATCTGGAAGATCCCCTGGAAAAGGAAACGTCTACCCACTCCAGTATTCTTGCCTGGGAAACCCCAGGGACAGAGGAGTCTGGTGGGCTACTGTCCTTGGGGTTGCAAAGAGTCGGACACGACTTAGCGACTAAACAACAACAACTGTATGCCTCACCCGCTCTTATGTGAATACAAAATGGAAAAAGCATAATATTGCTCATAACCTATGCGCCCTTCCCAGTGTTCTTTCTGAAGTAGAAACTGCAGGGCACTACGTTAAGCTCCCCCATCAGTTCAGAGTAGACAAAGGAGCATGACTTAGTGAAAGACGGGTCAGTACTAGCCCAGAAGGGTGAGTAGGGGTGGACATGGGTGCAAGGCCGTGGGAGCGGGAATCCCCGCTCTTAGTTCCTGTGGAGTAAGAGATATTTGGCTCAGAGAGAGCTTCCATGTGGCATGCAGCAAGAAGACTTCCCTGACCAGAACACCTCTGACCCCAGTGTTCCCTCCCCAGCTTCTGCCAGCTTTCAGGCCTGGCAGGAAAGATTCGTGACTCCAAATCCCTGATTCCTAGGACAAGGAGAGTGGACAGAGTCAGGCAGAAAGAAGCCTGTTGAGAGAGTCAGTGAGGAAAAGAATGGAGAACTCCTACTAAAATGACTGGCCTTTGGACTTTGTTGTAGTTGTTCAGTTTCTAAATCAGGTCCAACTGTTTGCAGCTTCGTGGACTGCGTCTCACCAGGCTTTCTGTGTTTCACCATCTCCTGGAGTTTGCTTAGTCTCATGCCCAATGAGCTGGTGATGCCATCCAACCATCTCATCCTCTGTCACCCACTTCTTCTCTTGCCCTCAATCTTCCCAGCATATGGTCTTTGCCAATGAGTCAGCTCTTTGCACCAGGTGGCCAAAGTATTATATAAATTATATATATATATATATATATATATATATATATATATATACGTGTATATAAAACATAAAATGATTTGTTTTATGTTTTACTATGTTTATACATAATATATATTATGAATATATATATATATGTATATACATAATAGATAACTAATAAGGACCCAGTGTATAGCACAGGGAGTTCTACTCAATACTCTATAATGACCTATATGGGAAAAGAATCTGAAAAGGAGTGGATATGTGCCTATGTATAACTGGTTCATTTTGCTCGACAGCAGACACGACCAAATATTGTAAATCAACTATATTCCGATAAAAAATTTAAAACAGCAACAGGAACAAATGTCTCTTGTCTCCCAGTTCCAGATGCTAGAGGTCTGAGATTAGGGTGTCGGCAAGGTTACTTCCTTCTGAGTTCATGTCTGTTCCATGCCTCCCCCTTGTGGTTCCACATTTCTGGTGATTTTCTGGCAATCAGCATGTCCCTTGGCTCACAAATCCATCACCCAGGTCTCTGCGTTTTTGACATGGTGCTCTCCCCGTGTGTATTCTTCTGGGTCTGGTTGTCTCTTAATGATGTATGTACACGCTCAGGGTCAGCTAACCCTTTGTGACCCCATGGACTGTAGCCTGCCAGGCTCCTCTCTCCATGGAACTTTCCAGGCAAGAATACTGGAATGGGTTGCCATTTCCGCCTCCAGGGGACCTTCTCAACCCAGGGATTGAACCTGCGTCTCTTGGGTCTTCTGCACTGGCAGGCAGGCTCTTTGCCACCGCTCCACTTGGGAAGCTCCCCCACCATCTGACAAGGACAGCAATCCTATGGGATGAGGCACGCACCCTCCTGCACTGTGACTTCATGATAACTAGTTACATCTGCATTGACCCTATTTCCAAACAAGGTCACGTTTTGAAGGGCAGTGGTTAGGACTCCAACATGTGAATTTGGTGGGGCACAATCCAACCCACAGCTTTCATATTAAAGATAATCTCTCAGAATTACGTAAGGATGAAATCAGGTGACACACACCCAAAGTACTTGGCGTGACCTCGGCATCACAATCAAAGGTCATTCAGGGACTTTCCAGGGCTTCCCAGGTGGCGCTAGTGGTAAAGAACTCTCCTGCCAATGCAGGAGATACAGGATATGCAGCTTTGATCCCTGGGTCTGGAAGATGCCCTGGAGGAGGGCATGGCAACCCTCTGCAGTATTCTTGCCGGGAGAATCCCATGGACAGGAGCCTGGCGGGCTACAGTCGATGGGGTCTCACAGAGTCGGACGTGACTTAAGCAACGCAGCATGCACACACTGAGACTTCCCTGGTGGGACGGTGGGTAAGAACCTGCCGGTTAATGCAGGGCGGACACGGGTTTGATCTTTGATCTGGGAAGAGCCCACATGCTGCCGAGCAATGCAGCCCATGAGCCACAGCTCCTGAGCTCGCGCACCCAGAGCCTGTGCTCCGCAACAAGAGACGTCACAGCGAGGAGAAGCCTGAGCGCAGCAGCTGGGGAGTAGACCCTCTCCTCACCACCAGCGGAGGCCTGAGAAGCAGCAAAGAAGACCCAACGCAGTCAAAATAAGAATACACAAAGGTCACTCAATGTGCCTTTACTGTTTGAGCATTCATCTGTAGAATGGACTCAAAGAAACAGACTCCTCAGTGCTTTCACTAAAATTTAATGTATAGTTGTAAATGGCAACCCACTCCAGTAATCTTGCCTGGAAAATCCCATGGATGGAGGAGCCTGGCAGGTACCGTCCATGGGGATGCAAAGAGTCGGACATGACTGAGTGACTTCACTTTCACTTTGTATGATTCTATCTATTCTAGTATTCACTACTTCCTTGCCTTCCTCAGGAAGCAAAAGAAAATCTTCGTCTCCAGGTCTAAGCAGAAATCATATCAAAAACTATAAATTGGGATTACTACAATACTTAATACATGTACTATTATAGAGTCATGCATGTGTTAGCTCAAATCTATTCACCTACAAACTTCTTATGGCTAACACAACGCTAAGTCCTACAGTAAAATTAATCCTGGGCTTAACTGGCATGATAGAAATTGTTCTCAATTTTCCTTCCAGTGTCCGGAGTATGTTTTTCATTAATGAGGCAAGAACCTGAACCACCTATGTAAATTATGACCCAGGCCAAGGCCAGCTTAATACTAAGCATGCTAAGCCATGTGCGCTGGCTTTTGGAGGCATATTTTAATTAAAAGTGCAGATTTATACTTTCGATGGATGGACTGAAAGTACCATGTGTCTCAAAGAGTCTGTCCACTTTTTGTCAGAGTTCTGTTCACTAGATTGTCGGCTGTATGCTGTAATCCTTTTCCTGATGTAAAAACGTCTGCTTCTTAAGCTCATTTGTGTGTTTTCTTTGATGGCGATTTTGGTCAATGAATTCCATATGCTTCTTACACAATGTTGGAAAATGTTATGTCTGATTTTCTTTTTTTTTACATATTTTGAGTCATCACTGTTTTTGTACCATGAATTGTCAGTTTTACACTCATTGAAACAGAGGTCACTTCCCATTTCCTATATCTTCTGGTATTTCCCAAAGTAAGGCAATCAAGGGAAACCTCCTTGCCTCCTTTAAAGCCTGTAAGAATCTTTGGTTACTAAGATTCCTGAGTGCACTCGGGGATTATCTGGTTGAAATGGTGGCGAGGTGGTCCATGGTCAACATGCAAAGTGGATTGAGACGGGTGTAGACAGAGAAGGGTGAGTCTAAGTCTACACCAACAGGACAGGGCAGCCCGCGGCAGGGCCTGGCTCCGTGACACATGGATGCTGTGCTTAGCTGCCCAGGCATGTCTGACTCTTTGGGACCCCATGGGCTGGAGCCCACCAGGCTCTTCTGTCCTTGGCATTGCCCAGACAAGAACACTGGAGTGGCTGCCATTTCCTCCTCCAGGGGATCTTCCTGACTCAGGGGTCGAACTGACATCTCCTGTGTCTTCTGCATTGGCAGGCGGGTTCTTTACCCACTGCATCATCAGGGAAGCCAGGAAGACGTCTCAATTCCACACTAAACTCTAGGCTGTGCAGGTGAACATGATCGCAAAATGGGTTGGTGCTGGCTACTGCTCTACCAATAACTCAAATGGGAGTGAATTTTTAGAATGGATTTTCCCATTTTACAAAAAAAGGAAAGCTAAAAAAAAAAATATATATATATATATATAGCCAAAGAAAATAATTTGGATTCTTGGAATTTGTTTCAACATTGTCATATTGATAGTACAGATGTGACTGTCGTTTTATTTTTCCAGGCTAAAGATTAAGGAGTGAACTTCCCTGGTGGTCCTGTGGTGCCTGACGATACAGGGGACACGGGTTCAATCCCTGGTCTGGGAAAATTCCGTATGCCACGGAACAACCAAGCCCATGGGCCACAACTACTGAGCCTGTGCGCTAGAGCTTGGGAGCCATCACCGCTCAAGTCCACTCACCCTGGAGGCTGAGCTCCACAACGGAAGAAGCCAAAGCAATGAGAAGCCCTCCCACTGGAACTAGAGAGTAACTCCCACTTGCCCCAGCTAGAGAGGGACTGAGTGCGTCAGTGAAGACAAAACACAGGCAAAAAAAAGATTAAGTAGGAAGTTCATACTGCCCCACTGCCCAGCTTAACAACGTTTTAAGTGAAAGCCATGTTTAACATAAATAAATCTCTCCAACTGGGAAATTTATGTACTTGAAATGAGTTGAAATTGCTTAAAAATCCTATGTAAATTGTTTCAGTCTCTTAAAGACACCAGGTGTTTCATTAAGGTTAGTTTTTAGACATAATTACTGTTTGGATCATTAAGAAAAGTGATGATAACCTATTTAGTATACATATGGATTTGATCTTTTAAAAGAAAGTCAACATATGATTACAGAGATAGGCAAAATCTGTATGTGATAACTTTATATTTGTAATCTAAGAAGGACAATATTTAAACACGTGTTGAAATAAAGTGTCTGATTAAGACTATTTTCACTAAAATATAGAATCACTCATCTTTTTTAGGCTTTCTTGGGGGCTCTGATGGTAAAGAATCTGCCTGTAATGCAGGAGACCCTGGTGCGATCCCTGCAGTGGGAAGATCCCCTGGAGGAGGGCATGGCCACCCACTCCAGTATCCTGGCCTGCAGAATTCCGTGGACAGAGGAGCATGGTGGGCTATGGTTCATGGGGTCCCAAAGAGCCAGACAAGAGAGACTAAAGCTTTGACTTCCATCTTTTAAAAATACATTCACCGTTTTGCTTTTTCTGGAGATTTGTCTGCCTGCTCTTATTTTAGCCTGTGTGTGTATTTCAGGCGTACTCAAAAATGGCTTCAGAATATTGACTGTACATAATCAGCATGTTTCTTTTATCCTAAGTCATACTCAGCCATAGCTTCTGGGAGGTCAGTTTCTTAACTATAGACCATTTTTCAGAGATGTTTCTTTCTCTACGTTATAGAAGCCTCTACATTTCTTCTTCTCAGTCATTCTTCCTAGTCAGTGGCTCTCCACAGGTGATGGTGAGATGCTTTCAGGGACATTCCGTGACGTGTGGAAAGGCTTGTGTTGTCACGACTAGCACCGGAAGGGGTTGCTCCTGGTGACTCGAGTCCAGGTCAGGGCTGCTGCTGAACATCCTGTGAGGCACAGGACAGTCACCCCAACATAAAGTTCTATCACCCCAAATGCTAACAGTGTCAAGATTGCAGAAATCTATTCTGAGTCATTCTAAAATGAAATGATAAATGATTATAATAATATTGCGTTGATTGAGCGGTTCCCACCTTGATGTCTGTATCATCCTAGAGTGATTGATTCAAATTGATATTTTCTAGAGAGTGAGTCTTTTAAAAATCCACAAAAAGAATGCTCTAGAAAGACTATTTCAAATCCATTTCCCTATTTAGGTTTTTGCAGAATATAGAGCAGAGTCCTCTGTGCTATACAGTAGGTCACTATTGGTTATCTCTTTTGAATATAGCAGTGTGTACATGAATTTGTAAAAGAATAGGTACATGTAAATGTATATGTGGGCTTCCCAGGTGGTGCTGCTGGTAAAGAACCCACCTGCCAATGCAGGAGACATAGAGACACAGGTTTGATCCCTGGGTCTGGAAGATCCCCTGGAGGAGGGCATGGCCACACACTCCAGTAGTCTTGTACGGAGAATCCCATGCCCAGAGGAGCCTTGTGGGCTATAGTGCCTGCGGTCGCAAAGAGTTGGGCATGACCGAAGTGACTTAGCATGCATGCACACGCATATGTGTATGTATCACTGAATCACTTTGGTGTATACCTGAAACTAGTACAGATTGTTAAACAGCTCTAGTCCAACATAAAATAAAAATTTTAAAGACTGACAAATGAAAATGTAAGTATTTTCTGCACTTGACTGCTATTCAAAGGATAACACTTAAGACATATCTTTAATAATATTCAACCTCAAGTTGCACTGTGTTGAGGCCATCTGCTTTTCTGATCATGACATTCAACTCTCTTTTTTTTCCCCCCACTGGAATGATTATTAATAATATTATCCCAAAATATTTCACAAGAAATGTAGTAGAAATTCTTATCCATCTAATTGTTGTCTCAAGCATTTGGTTTTATTGCAGAATGATGAATGTATAGATGTAAAAGTTCAGAGAAAAGTTTTATTACTAGCAATCATGATGATGATAATGGAAATTATACTTCAGTTCAGTTCAGTTCAGTCGCTTAATATTGTCTGACTCTTTGTGACCCCATGGACTGCAGCACACCAGGCCTCCCAGTCCATCACCAACTCATAGTTTACTCAAGCTCATGTCCATCGAGTTGGTGATGTCATCCAACCATCTAATCCTCTGTCATCCTTCTGCCTTCAATCTTTCCCAGCATCAGGGTCTTTTCCAATGAGTCAGTTCTTTGAATCAGGTGGCCAAAGTATTGTAGTTTCAGCTTCAGCATCAGTCCTTCCAAAGAATATTAAGGACTGATCTCCTTAGGATTGACTGGTTGGATCTCCTTGCAGTCCAAGGGACTCTCAAGAGTCTTCTCCAACACCACAGTTAAGAAGCATCAATCCGTCATTGCTCAGTTTTCCTTATAGTCCAACTCTCACCTCCACACATGACTCCTGGAAAATCCATAGCTTTGACTAGCTGGACCTTTGTTGACAAGGTAATGTCTCTGCTTTTAAATATGTTGTCTAGGTTGATCATAACTTTTCTTCCACGGAGCAAACATTTTCTTAATTTCATGGCTGCAGTCACTATCTGCAGTGATTTTTGAGCCCAGAAAAATAAAGTCTGTCACTGCTTCCATTGTTTCTCCATCTACTTGCCATGAAGTGATGGGACCAGATGCCATGATCTTAGTTTTCTGAATGTTGAGCTTTAAGCCAAATTTTTCACTCTCCTCTTTCACTTTCATCAAGAGGCTCTTTAGTTCTTCTTCACTTTCTACCATAAGGCTGGTGTCATCTGCATATCTGAGGTTATTGATATTTCTCCTGGCAATCTTGATTCCAGCTTGTGCTTCATCCAGCCCAGCATTTCTCATGATGTACTCTGCATATAAGTTAAATAAGCAGGGTGACAATATACAGCCTTGATGTACTCCTTTCCTGATACTGAACTATTCTGTTGTTTCATGTCCAGTTTTAACTGTTGCTTCCTGACCTGCTTACAGATTTCTCAAGAAGCAGGTCAAGGTGGTCTGGTATTCCCATCTCTTTAAGAATTTTCCACAGTTTGTGGTGATCCACACAGTCAATGGCTTTGGCATATTCAATAAAGCAGAAGTAGTTGCTTTTCTGGAACTCTCTTGCTTTTTTGATGATCCAACGGATATAGGCAATTTGATCTCTGGTTCTTCTGCCTTTTCTAAAGCCAGCTTGAACATCTGGAAGTTCATCGTTCATGTACTGTTGAAGCCTGATCTGGAGAATTTTGAGCATCACTTTACTAGTGTGTGAGATGAGTGCAATTGTGCAGTGGTTTGAGCATTCTTTGCCATTGCCTTTCTCTGGGATTGGAATGAAAACTGAGCTTTTCAGTCTTGTGGGCCCTGCTGAGTTTTCCAAATTTGCTGGCATATTAAGTGCAGCACTTTCAGTGCATCATCTTTTAGGATTTGAAATAACTCAACTGAAATTTCATCACCTCCATTAGCTTTGTTTGCAGCGAAGCCATGAGGGTGGTGATGCCTAAGGCCTAAGGCCTACTTGACTTCTCATTCCAGGATGTCTGGCTCTAGGTGAGTGATCACACCATCGTGATTATCTGGGTCATGAAGATTTTTCTTTTTTTGTAGTTCTTCTGTGTATTCTTGCCGCCTCTTCTTAATATCTTCTGCTTCTGTTAGGTCCATACCATTTCTGTACTTTATCGAACCCATCTTTGCATGAAATGTTCCCTTGGTATCTCTAATTTTCTTGAAGAGATCTCTAGTCTTTCCCATTCTACTGTTTTCCTCTATTTCTTTGATTGATCACTGAGGAAGGCTGTCTCATCTCTCCTGGCTATTCTTTGGAACTCTGCATTCAGATGGGAATATCTTTCCTTGTCTCCTTTGCCTTTTGCTTCTCTTCTTTTCACAGCTATTTGTAAGGCCTCCTCAGACAAACATTTTGCCCTTTTGCATTTTCTTTTCTTGGGGATGGTCTTGATCCCTGCCTCCTGTAAAATGTCATGAACCTCTGCCCATAGTTCTTCAGGCACTCTGTTGATCAGATCTAGTCCCTTGAATCCATTTGTCACTTTCACTGTATAATCATAAAGGATTTGATTTAGGTCATATCTGAGTGGTCTAGTGATTTTCCCCATTTTCTTCAATTTAAGTCTGAATTTGGCAATAAGGAGTTCATGATCTGAGCCACAGTCAGCTCCTGGTCTTGTTTTTGCTGACTATATAGAGCTTCTCCATTTTTGGCTGCAAAGAACATAATCAATCTGATTTCAGTGTTGGCCATCTGGTGAAGTCCATGTGTAGAGTCTTCTCTTGTGTTGTTGGAAGCAGGTGTTTGCTATGACCAGTGCATTCTCTTGGCAAAACTCTATTAGTCTTTACCCTGCTTCATTTTGCCTGTTACTCCAGGTATTTCTTGACTTCCTACTTTTGCATTCCAGTCCCCTATAATGAAAAGGACATCTTTTTTGGGTGTTAGTTCTAGAAAGCTTTATAGGTCTTCACAGATCTGTTCAAATTCAGCTTCTTCAGCATTACTGGTTGGGGAAATAGACCTGGATTACTGTGATATTGAATGGTTTGCCTTGGAAATGAACAGAGATATTCTGTCATTTTTGAGATTGAATCCAAGTACTGCATTTCAGACTCTTTTGTTGACTGTGATGGCTACTCCATTTCCCCTAAGGGATTCTTGCCCATAGTAGTAGATATAATGGTCATCTAATTCACCCATTCTTGTCAATGTTTACTCTTGCCATCTCCTGTTTGACCACTTCCAATTTGCCTTGATTCAGGGACCTAACATCCCAGGTTCCTATGCAATATTACTCTTTACAGCATAGGACCTAGCTTTTACCAGTCACATCCACAACTGGGTGTTGTTTTTGCTTTGGCTCCATCCCTTCATTCTTTCTGGAGTTATTTCTCCACTGATCTCCAGTAGCATATTGGGGCACCTACCAACCTCAGGAGTTCATCTTTCAGTGTCCTATCTTTTTGCCTTTTCATACTGCTTATGGAGTCCTCAAGGCAAGAATACTGAAGTGGTTTGCCATTCCCTTCTCCAGTGGACCACTTTTTGTCAGAACTCTCCACCATGACCCTTCTGTTTTGGCTGACCCTACACAGCATGGCTCATAGTTTTATTGATTTAGACAAGGCTGTGGTCCATGTGATTAGATTGGTTTTCAGTCTGTCTTCCCTCTGATGGAGAAGGATAAGAGGCTTATGGAAGCTTCCTGATGGAAGAGACTGAATGAGGGGGAACCTGGGTCTTGTTCTTATGGGCAGGGCCATGTTCAGTAAATCTTTAACACAATTTTCTGTTAATGGGTGGGGCTGTGTTCCCTCCCTGTTATTTACTTGGGGCCAAACTATGTTGGAGGTAATGAAGATAATGGTGACCTCCTTCAAAAGGCCCCAAGTTACACTCAGTGCCCCCAACCCTGCAGCAGGCCACCGCTGACCCGCGTCTCTGCTGGAGACTCCTGGACACTCACAAGCAAGTCTGGGTCAGTCTTCTGTGGGGTCACTGCTCCTTTCTCCAGGGTCCTGGTGCACACAAGTTTCTGTTTGTGCCCCCCAAGAGTCTGTTTCCCCAGTCCTGTGTAAGTTCTGGCAGCTCTATGGTGGGTTAATGGCGACCTCCTCCAAGAGGGCGTATACCATACCCAGGTCTGCTGCACCCAGAGCCCCCGCCCCTGCGGCAGGCCACTGCCGAACTTATACTACTACCACTGCAACGAACCTCAACTTTATACCTTACACACATCCAGCATATTGATGATTAACTTACTTGCAGTAACGCATTCACATTTGGGAGGTTGAAAATGTCAGCATGAGTCTTCCTGAATGAAGCTTCTCATGGCCTTTTTTATTTTAGTCTCACTTCCCCACTAGACTGGAAGATAGTAAACATTCACTAAGTTCTGGTTGAGTAAATACATGCTTGATGAATATAATCTCATTTCAGAGACTTCCCAGGTGGCACTAGTGGCAAAGAACCCGACTGCCAATGCAGGAGACATAAGAGATCTGGGTTCGATCCCTGGGTCGGGAAGATCCCCTGGAAAAAGACATGTCAGCTCCCTCCAGGATTGTTGAATGGAGAATCTCATCGACAGACGAGCCTGGCGGGCTATAGCCTATAGTGTCGCAAGGAGTCAGACACAACTGAAGTGACTCAGCACGCATGTACGGAGACGTAGAGTACACCTAATAACCATTTGTGAATGCACCACTCACTTGGCAGAATGTCAAGTCCAGGGGTCTCATTCACAACTCATTCTCCTAAACAGTGTCAGAGAGCATGCCAATATCTTCATAAGATATTTTTAAATGAACAAATTAATCAATATGCAAACCAATGTTTTTTATGCCTTACCGTTTTAACAGTAATGACATAAATAAGACTGAAAATGAAAGCATTATACAATGCTGCATATCTGCTTCCATGAGGTTAACTTTAAAAAACTGATTAAAGATGAGTGTCAGGGACTTCCCTGGTGGTCCAGAGGTTAAGACGCTGTGCTTCCACTGCCGGTAACCCTGGTTCTATCCCTGGTCTGGGAACTAACATCCTGCATGTTGTGTGGCCAAAAAAAAAAAAAAAAATTGGTAAAATGATTCTGCAGAAGACTATTAAATTGCGCCTGGTTTTATTTGATCTTTGTAAAAATTGCAGATTAAAAAGAAAAAGCAGGAAGGGTGTGTTACCTGTTTTTTTTTTTTTTAAAGATGACTGTCATTCATGAAAGACTCATCCAAACTATGTACCTTCAGTTTCTTGGTAGTTTTAAGCATCATCGAATCAGTGGACATGAATTTGAGCAAACTCTGGCTGATAGCGGAGGACAGAGTCTGGTGTGCTTTAGTTCACTGGGTCGCAAAGAGTCAGAACATAGGGACTGAACAACAACAATAACACGGTATCTATCATCCATCTATCTATTTATCTATCTATCATCTAGCTAGTGCTCTATCTACATATCATCTATCATTCTCTCTAATATCTCTGCCCACTTGCACTGATAAAATAAAATGAGATGTTTCATCCCATTCAAAACTGTTTCTTATCAATACCAGATCTCCTTCTGGTAAAGTGGAGGTGTCAACCCATTTAACAAGCACTAGGTATTATCATTTCTAAGAAAGAGTCAAAGGCCATTTCTCTTTGCTCATTAAAGGGACGATTTCCATCAACAATTTCTTCTTATTACCTACCATCTGTGCAATGGCTGTACCTAATTACTGGCCTACCCTGAGTTTGATAGGCCTTATTTCTGATAAACAGAAAATAAAATTAAGCTTGCATATGAGATCCATTACAGAGAAAGCTTGGAATAAATATAGTAGATTTATTTTTTTCCCTTTCGACAACCTGACAAGGCAGCTGCTGGAAGGCTCACTTATGAGTCTTTGTTTAGAATGAAATTCCAAATGATGAAGCGTGAGACTTAATGACAAAATGTGCTATATGGTCAATGGGGAAGGAAGCGCTTCTCAGGCTTCTGTCTGAGATATATCAAGAATTAAAAGAATATGAGATGATTTAGAATGATAGATAATCGTTTCATGCCACTGAATTTCAAATCAACACCTGGGCTAGGCACGGCGAGTAGAATGTGAAGCCAAGCACATTCCAGGAAACAGTAGTGTTGGCTTTTAATATTCATAAAGTTTTTCAATTGAAGCAGTACAATATGTTCTATCGCAGGTGGCGCTTTGGGAAATTATGTCAGATGACGGGAAATCAGCAGGTGCGTGACTATCAGCGTGCCAAAGGAGGTGGGACACAGGTATGTCATTAATTTCTGAAAGAAGGACTTCAAAGTGTACATTCAAACTGGATATACAGAATTGAGTTACTCAGGGCTGGTGTGCTGGGAAGACCCAGAGGGATGGGATGGGGAGGGAGGCGGGAGGGGGGATCGGGATGGGGAACACATGTAAATCCATGGCTGATTCATGTCAATGTATGGCAAAAACCACTACAATATTGTAAAGTAATTAGCCTCCAACTAATAAAAATAAATGAAAAAAATAAATAAATAAAATGGGAAATAGCCAGGACCTTATTGTCTATAGCAATTTAATATCGTGAAGTAAGCAATGTTGAAATGTGTGGACAAAGTCATGTGTGTGTGTGTGTGTGTATCTGATAATCGCTCAGTCGTGTCCAACTCCTTGCGACCCCGTGGATTATAGCCCTCCAGGCTCCTCTGTCCATGGAATTCTCCAGGCAAGAATACTGGAGTGGATTGCCATTCTCTTCTCCACAGGATCTCCCAGGGATCAAACCCAGGTCTCCTGCATTGCAGGCAGATTCTTTACTGTCTGAGCCATGAGGGAAGCCTGGAAAAAGTCATACTGATTAGCAAAGAGAAAATATCAACATCCGTTAAAATAACTGAAATGTACAAATCCTAAGAGCTCAGTCCTATGAATTTTGTAGATTATTTATATTTATGCAGCTAAACTCAAAGGAAGATGTTGAACAGTCTATCAGATCATTCTCTCCTGCCCGCTCCAACCCACCACAGGCAAGCTCTGATTTCTGCCACTATCGCCGTGCGAGTTTGTGGACATAATATAAACAGAAAAACCAGTGCTTTTCCTCAGTGCACAAATCCTCTTCGTGCTCAGCTTCTCTTACTTAAAATCCCCTTTTGGAGATTCATCTGTGAGGACGCATGGATCAGTGGTCTGTCTTCTTTAACTGTGATCTGTGCTCAGGCGCCAGGTCGTGCCTGACTCTTTGTGACCCCCTGGACAGCAGCACGCAGGGCTCCTCTGGCCTTCACTATCTCTCGGAATGTTCTCAGATTCGTGTCCACTGAGTCAGTGATGCCATCCAACCATCTCATCCTCTGCTGCCTCCTTCTCCTTTTGCCCTCAATCTTTGCCCACATCAGAGACTTTTCCATTGAGTCAGCTCTTAGCATCAGGTGGCCAAAGTACTGGAGCTTCAGCTTCAGCATCAGTCCTTACAATGAAAATTCAGGGTTGATTTCCTTTAGGATTCACTGATTTGATCTTCTTGAAGTCCAAGGGACTCTCAAGAGTCTTTTCCAGCATCACAGTTTGAAAACAACAGTTCTTCAGTGCTCAGCCTTCTTTATGAATCAATGCTCATATCCATACATGACTCCTGGAAAAGCTATTGCTTTGACTATATATGGATCTTTATCAGCAAAATGATGTCTCTGCTTTTTCCTTTAATTGCTGACTAGTAGTTTACTGTATGAGTCTACCTCGGGGGTGGTATTTTTAATTCACTCTTGTATTCATGTGCGCTTGAATTATTTTTGACTTGGGGCTCTTATGAATTAGTCTGTCATGAAGTTAGCAGCAGCGGCAGTTTTCTAAACAAGTCATCTTTATGGACCAATGTTTGCATTTATTTTGGATAACTGGTTAGAACTGAAATTATAAAGGTCACACATTGGCCATGTGCTAAACTTGATAAGAAGGTGCCAACTAGTTCTTCAAACCATCTGACACCCTCCCCAGTAAAATATGAAAGTATCGTTTCTTACACATTTATCTAATAGTTAATGTCTACAGTCTTTTATTTTTAGACTTATTTTTATATTTAGACTTATTTTTAGACTTATTTTATATTTAGGACCATTTTTAAAGTCTTCACCAAATTTGTTACAATATTCCTTCTATTTTTTGTTTTTTTTTGTTTGTTTGTTTGTTTTTTGGCTGTCAGGCATGTGGGATCTTAGCATCCTGGTCAGGGATCAAACCCACAAAGACGAAGTCTTAACCACTGGACCTCCAGGGAAGTTCCTACAGTTTTGTTTTGTTTTTAATATCAGACATTGCAGTGGGTGTAAAATGGTACCTCACTGAAATTTTTATTTTTATTTCCTTGATAATTAGTACTGCTGCTCTTTGTATGTGTGCCATGGCTCAGATGGTAAAGAATCTGCCTGCACTGCCAGAGACCTGGGTTCTATCCCTGGGTGGGGAAGATCCCCTGGAGGAGGGCATGGCTACCCACCCCAGTATTCTTGCCTGGAGAATCCCATGGACAGAGGAGTCTGGTGGACTATACAGTCCATGGGGTCACAAAGAGTCAGACATGAATCAGCAACTATCACTTTCACTGAGTACCACATAGCATATATTTTTGATGACATGTATGCCTTTTGACTAAACGTTTTAAAAATAAAATTTGAGGTAGAGTTCCTATAACAGAAAACTAACCATCTTAAAGTGAATAATTCAATGGAATGCAGTACAATATAGCATCACCTCATCTCTCTAATTTCAAAACATTTCCATCAATCAAAATCAAAATCCTTTACCCGTTAAGCAATTTTTCACTCCTTCAACCCTCTGCAAACACCAATCTGTATTTTGTCCCTATGGGTTCATCTATTCCAGATATTTTATAGAAATAAAATGATAAACTGTGTGATCTCTTGTGTCTTTTTCATTTAACATTATGTTGTTACATATAGTAGCTCGTGTCACTACTTCACTTATTTTTATGGCTCAGTGATATTCCATTGTGTATAGATACAACAGTTTATTTATTCATACGTTTTTAGATATGTGGGTTGTCCTTACCTTTGGGCTATTGTGAATAATGTTGTTATGAACCTGTGTGTACAAGCGCTTGTTTGTGTCCATGTACTTCTATGTGCCTGTTTTCAGTTCTTTGGGGTGTATATCTGAGAGGCAATGGTGGTGGTTTAGTCCCTAATTCATGTTTGATTCTTGTGATCCCGTGGACTGTAGCCCACCAGGCTCCTATTTCCCAGGCAAGCATAGTGAAGTGAGTTGCCATTTCCTTTACCAGGGATTAAACCTGGGCCCCCTGCATTGCAGGTAGATTCTTTCACCCACTAAGCCAGCAGGGAAGCCAGGAGGAACTACTGGGTTATAATGCAATTTTATATTTACCTTTTTAAAAACTGTGTTATTTTCCTTTTAGTTGTTGATTTTCAGGATCTTTCTTTTTAATATTTGGAACAAGTCTTTGTTAAATAAACTGCAAATACATTTTCGTGTCTGAGACTTAACCCTATCTTTGGACAATTAAAATTTTCATGTTTGGACATGGAAGCAACCTAGATGCCCATCAGCAGATGAATGGATAAGGAAGCTGTGGTACATATATACCATGGAATATTACTCAGCCGTTAAAAAGAATTCATTTGAATCAGTCCTAATGAGATGGATGAAACTGGAGCCCCTTATACAGAGTGAAGTAAGCCAGAAAGATAAAGAACATTACAGCATACTAACACATATATATGGAATTTAGAAAGATGGTAACGATAACCCTATATGCAAAACAGAAAAAGAGACACAGAAATACAGAACAGACTTTTGAACTCTGTGGGAGAAGGTGAGGGTGGGATGTTTCAAAAGAACAGCATGTATACTATCTATGGTGAAACAGATCACCAGCCCAGGTGGGATGCATGAGACAAGTGCTCGGGCCTGGTGCACTGGGAAGACCCAGAGGAATCGGGTGGAGAGGGAGGTGGGAGGGGGGATCGGGATGGGGAATACGTGTAACTCTATGGCTGATTCATATCAATGTATGACAAAACCCACTGAAATGTTGTGAAGTAATTAGCCTCCAACTAATAAAAAAAAATAGAAAAAAGAAAAAAAGAAAAGAAAAAAGTTCAATTTTTCTTTTTTTCTTCGTGGTTAGTTCTATGTGCATGAAAGGACTTGAGGAAGAAAGCCCTTTACAATGTCCGTCGTACTGTGAGTGCTGAAATAAGTGCTGGGTGCCAGGGGCAGTGCTTGTTAGTTTCCTGATTCAGAGTGGCCGGCGTGCAGAGGCAGGGACCGTGGTTTTAGGCTTTGCTTCGTGCAAGTGAAAATGTTATTTGCTCAGTGGGGCCCAACTCTTTGCGGCCCCATGGAACCCGCCAGGCTCCTCTGTCTATGGGGTCCCCCAGATAAGAATACTGGAGCGGGTTGCCATGCCTTTCTTGGGGGGATATTCTCAGCGCAGAGATCGAACCCCAGTCTCTCACACTGTAGGCAGATGCTTTACCGTCTGAGCCGCCAGGGAAGCGGCTCTGGGGGTCACTCACAGTTCTGGTGATTTTGCTTTCAGGGCAGTTCTTAAGAATGGTTTGGGCCACTATGGCTACACGCTTGGTTTTGGGGAGCCTGTTCTCCAATATCCACGTCCCAGTTCTGAGAGTTATCAAATTTCTTCCTTATGAACTCTGTCCTTGTATAATCCAGATAACCCCTAACTCTAAAAAATATTTTTGGAGCATATGTTAACGTTCTAAATGAGTAAAACTAACAATATTTCTTAAAGTGCTTAAAATGCAAAACTTAATTTTTAATTAATCCTTTGCAACTGAACAAAATATAAAATTTCACAACATAGGTAGGCATTGTTGGCAAGGATAAGAGTAGATTAAAGCAATATCATGTGATTACCAGGAAATCACACTCACATATTAGGGAAAGTAAGAAATGAGTGTATTTCTGAATATTAGTATCGCCTGGATGTCCGTTTGTCCTAAAAGGTAAAGAGTGGTTCTCATGCTCCTTGAGCCTTTCGTTTACAGGGCACATCCTCTCTTTTCTTGTTATGCACTTTTAACTTGCCTTCGAGGAATAATCTTGCTATTATGTGAGAGAGATTTTCACTATCTTTCTTTCCAGCAAATAAGTTTACAACTAACCAAAGACACCTTGAAATTTAGGCTTCTGTGTTTACAGACTGCGTTTTGGCTGCCAGCCGTGGTTGAGTTCCACTGGTCCCGCCAGGAGACGGGGTCCAATTTCAGCGCTGTTGCTTTATAAGACTGTGAGAACTGGGGGGAAAGAGGGCAGCTTTCTAAATTGGAATAAAAAAGGAGGCTTCCTCTTTCCATTTCAAATGACACCATCTTTAGGCTGCTGAAAAAATACTTTATTGTTGACACTCAGTGGAGGAGGAATTCAATTCCATGCTATCAGGAGAGAATCAAGGGTGTTGTAATTGATACTCAGAATAACACAGTAACCTATTTTCACAGGAAAGGTCTTGAGAATGACAAAAAAAAGAAAAAAAAAGGACTTGAAAAATAACCTGAGATTCTGAAAACAGGGGCCACACAATTAGATGTTAGCTAGTATTTTGCTGCTTTATTTTTTCAAAAACAGGTAGTAATTCTAAGAAGCTCAGCTCTATCACAGTTCAAATTATAAGAACACAAAGACTAAGAAGATACATCTTTGCACTTTTTTCTGAATGTGAAATAATATTTCCATTTTCAATAGTTCACAAAATAATTTTGTGTTATATAAAGTAAATGAGTCCGTGTTATATAAAACCAATGAGTAAGTATATAGATATATACAAAATGGAATTTGGACAAGCATGCATGCAGTTTACAAATGTGTTTACATGTTTAAGTCATGACGCTAAAATTTTATCATTTTCCAAAATCTAAATCTGGAAAAAAAAGAAGGGGAGGGAGGGAATGGAGGATATCTGAGATGGAAATAGAAGCTGTAATCTACAAAAATCCAATCCTGAGTATATTTCTTTATCTCGTGTGTGTGTGTGTTCATAGGTGCTGTGGTGAAAAAAATAATATGTTTAATATAAAATGATACATTTCAGTATAAAATGATACACGATAAGTATCTTGACTTCAAAGTAAGTCAGTGTTGTTTATTAAGTGTGAGACTGCACGCACGCGTGAGTCTCCTTTACTGAGCCTGGATCTGGACTTAGCAGGGCATATGGGAGCGAGGGAAACCAAGGCAGACTAGTCTACACCGTTTACTTATCACCTCAGATTCTCCCTTTTTTTTATTGATGCTCCAGTGACTCTCTGAGCCCCAAACAAAGTCTCCTTCTGCATACTGCTGCAGCATTTGGTGTCCAGGTATCTTGTGTTGTTGACTATACGGCACTATAGTTGCTGAAGCTCCTTGAATGCACAACTGCTGTCAAACTTAATTACCACTATCTAAGATGAACTTCCTAAAATGCGTACTTATGACAGCAATTTTCTGGAATTAGTATCACTATCCAAATAGTAACATGAAACGGTTAAATGCATACTCTCTGCAAACATAGTTTTTGGCACCAACTTTTTAGCTCAAAGGAAACAAAGTGTATTTTCAAAATAGGAATCTCTGAGAATAATGGAACATCCATCCATTATACACCTGTTAAAGACAAGGGAAAAGCATAGATGTTGGCTATTTCCAAATAAAACATGAGCTGTGTTCCAACAAAGATATTATTTTATGCATTGTCAGCTGACCCCATGCTGCTTTGTGTAAATTCCATTTATAACCTTGACTCTCTGTTTTCTCCTTGGCTTGCTCTTTTTTTTTTTTTTTTTAACTTGCCACCTCCCTGATCCCATGTAGCTGTTCTGAGGTCTCCCCTTGGTTTTCCCATTTTTCTTATCTCCCTTGTGACAATCTTACTAAATAAACCTTGCAGATTCAGATCACAATTCTTTCCAGATGATTTGCAAACCTTTATTCCTCCCTTGACCATGTCTTCAGATCCAGCCTCAGATTTCTAATTGTCAACTAGACTTATACCAGCCCTTCAAACTTTGGTCAATGCTGAACTCATTGCCAGTCCTTCTAAATGATTTCTTCCAGTTGTTTTGTTTATGCATGAATTGCACCAACTTCATGTCAACTATGTTCAAATCCTCGGCATTAACCTTGACCGTATCCCCTTCCTTGTCCCCACATCCATTTATTAGGTAAGCGTTAGTCTTGCATTGATAGCATCTTCTGCATCCACTTTTTGAAATTCCACTGACAATGCCATGTATCAGCCTCTTCTACCTGTCTGTAGAATCCCTTTCTTGAGACCAGTGATAGAAACCTCAGGTCCAGGGGCTCATAAGCCAACACCTACCTCTAGTTTCTTTGCAGAAACCTCAAGTCCAGGGGCTCATAAGCCAACTCCTACCTCTAGTTTCTTTGCAGAAACCTCAGGTCCAGGGGCTCATAAGCCAACACCTACCTCTAGTTTCTTTGCTCGCAAATCCTTTGAGCTAGTCTCAGTTTAGTTATAGCTCTCCGCCCACACTCTTCCCTAACTCAAACTCACGTTCAAATCCTTAGGCGTTACACAGGGGTGCTGAGGTCTGTCTCGGAGTCTTTTCAAACTCATTTCCTACCTCTCCCTTTTCAGCGCTCTTTGCACAGTTAAACACCCGTGTTTGATGTGCTTCTTACAGGACCATGGGTGCTATGGGTGCTCATCTTCATGATATTCTCAAGCAGGAACAGGAGAATATAGGACCTCCCTGGTATTCCAGTGGCTAAGACTCTGCACTTCCACCTCGGGGGACCCCCCTTCCACTCCTGGTCACTAGGTACGAGAAGCTCCACAAGCCACTGGGTGCAGCCAAAATAATTCAAAATTAAAAAAAAAATAATTTACTAAAGAACAGGAGGACATATTTTTCTCCGTCAACCCATTTCGGCATTCCCCTCTCTCTCCCCAATTCTGTTTAACAGTTACCTTCTCCACAGTCTCAGTGTAGGTGGCTCAGATGGTAAAGTATCTGCCTGCCAGTGCAGAAGATGTGAGTTTGATCCCTCAGTGGGGAAGATGCCCTGGAGAAGGAAATGGCAACCTGGTCCAGTATGCGAACCTGGAGAACCCCATGGACAGAGGAGCCTGGCGGGCTGCAGTCCGTGGGGTCACAGAGTCAGACAGGACTGAGCGACTAAGCACAGATTATCGCTAGAACAAGATCTTCTCCACCTTGAGGCCAAGACTGTTTCAAATTCATCTTTGAAGTTCTAGTTCCTAGCAGAGTTTGACATGCATCCTGACTAGTCAAGAATGATTTACTCAAAAGAATTAAATCTTCAGAAATAATTTCTTCTTCTGAATTTACTGTAAAATATAATCCTATGTTTATTGCTATATTTAATGTTTTTCTTATGTTTGTTTATGCACTGGTCTTATCTCTCCAACTAGAAGATAAAGTCTTAGTTTGTAAGATGTAATTTTTTTTATCCTCAAAGACCCAGAATAAATCATTTCACACAGCAATAAACTCAAACAAAATTTTAAAGGAAATATCTTTGGAATTTTTCCAAGGGAAGTGTATTTAAATAGTTATTGGTTTATGCAGTTAGGCACAAAATCTATTTCATCATTGCTGCTGACATGTTAGCTATGCACTTTTTAAAATGTAGTGTATCGTAATGTAGGGTGTCCCTGGCGGCTCATTCAGTTAAGAATTTGGCTGTAATGCAGGAGGCTTGGGTTCCATCTCTGGGTCGGGAAGATCCCCTGGAGAAGGGAATGCCTACCCACTCCAGTATTTTTGCCTGGAGAATCCCATGGACTGAGGAGCCTGGCGGGTACAGTCCATACAGTCGCAAAGAGTCAGTCACGACTGAAGTGGCTGAGCACACACGCATGCACACTGATGCTAACGTAGCGTTGTTAACATGTGAGCAAGGCGTTCACAAAGCTAGTAATTTTTTTAATATTTATTTGCAATAGGAACAGTGGAATCAATAAGTGTATAAAAATGATTCATTATATAAATCCGTGTATGAACTTCTGTGCATGTATGTTTCTTGGATATTTAAAGCATGGGCGCTTTGTTATGTTGGAAATGATTTTAAAAGTATGTATCTTTCATTTGCCTTGATCGATCCTTGATCGATTACCATTGGTTTTTCTCATCCTCATTTGACATGCCTGGTACATGCTGTGAGTCTCTAGTGCAATTAAATGAAAATAACAAAGAATTAGAAGTTCTGAGCTGCACTGAGTGAGTTATCAAGTCATATGCTTAATGCTATATGTTGGCATCATATTTCTTGTGCAGGAAATAATGCCTGTGCACTGAATACAGTCTAAGTTCTTTAACCTGGATATTGTTTCCTTAGACTGTCTAGCTCTTCAGTGCACAATAAACACTTCTGAACATGCATGCAAGCCTGTCCACACTTGCACACACACACATACATTTATTTATCATTCCATGTGTTTGTGACTTAAAGTAGCCACCCAACGCACACCCTGCTTAAAACCTATGTAGCAGTCTCAAGCCTCACGTCTCAGCAGCTGCAGACCTGCTCTGCACCGTGACGCGGTCTTTAACCTGATGGGAAATCCAAGAAGAGCATATAATCTGACGCTCTTCTTCACGTGGGATGTGTCCTGCTTTGCCTGCAAGAACAGGGCTTCCAACACAGTATTGATTCTGAAGAAACTTCCCCTTATTACATCATGCCTTGGAGAATGTGAATGGCTTTCCATAGTTTTATTTTCTTTAATGTGTCAGCCAAAATTATATAGCCTTCCTTTCTGATTTGATTATCCAATAATCCTTAAAACACTAAATAAAAATATTCAGATTTTTTTTAATGGAAACTGCAATAACTCTACTACACACACTTGCATTTCCTTTGAACTCTAGGTTTTCCATCAAATTGCCAAGAAAGCACTGTGTATCCTTTTTTTATTACCCTTGCAAACGTAGCCAGAGACTATGTCTGATATGATGAGTGCATCCAATAAATAGAATAAATAAGAAAGTTTATAACAGAGCTCTTTTCAGGCAGCCTTAAAAAGACCATGCGACTGAACCATCACACGACAGCTAGTTCCAGACCAGTTTTAAAGCACTAAAACTAAGCAGGCATTTCCATGTAATCAAACTGCCATGGTTCAAGTAGTTGTGATGGGAAAATGTGAGGACTTCTTCCTTTCCGGCTCCTCTCTCCTTTAAAAACTGATTATATTTTACAGAAAGATCCTGAACTTGCCCTGTCACAGAGGAAAAACATACAATGATTTTTATCTGATTTAAGAACACCAGAGAAAAATGTCTCTTAGAAATAGCCAGAGGACGTCATTAGACAACAGGAACTCAGATGTTCTGTGCTGTGACACCAGGGTTAAAACAAAAGTCTGAAGAACCTGGGTTTTGCCCTTTGAAAGCTTAGCTTATTTTGAACAGCAAAGTCAAAAACATCTTCCTGAAATGTGTAGACAGACAAGTACTGCAGAAGGTGCCAATGTTAGTTTTGCTTTATTATCCCTAAAACAGAAGCACAGAATCCAGCTTCTCTATTGTCTTAGGATGCCATTTAAGTTACTAATAATTGCTTTAAGTATATAGTGTCAGTGCTTCCCACGTGGCTCACTGGTAAAGAATCTGCCTGGCAAGCAGGAGACACGGGTTCGATCTCTGGGTCAGGAAGATCCCCTGGAGAGGGAAATGGCAACCCACCCCAGTATTCTTGCCTGGGAAATCCCATGGACAGAGGAGCCTGGCGGGCTACAGTTCATGGAGTTGCAAAGAGTCAGACACAACTGAATTGCCTTAGCACACACACCACGAAATCGTAGGCTTCATATGTTAAGCCAGGTAGACCCCACATTCACTGTAGATATTACACTATGTCTCCAGGAAGAAATAGAGTAGGGAGCTATGTCAGAAGATGAACTAAAATTAAGCATCCTTAAGTGAGGTCTTAGGTGACCCAGACAAGCAATAATCTCCAGGATCCCTTGCAAGGTAATACTAATTTAATTGATCAGCAATCATAGTTTATTGAGTACCAACTCAGTGCCAAGCACAGCGCAGAGCAGAAGATGAAAATCAAAGCAAGCCCAGGATGTATACAACTAAACACCAACAAAAAGAGAAGTGTTACAGTGCAATGTATCTTCTTGCCACATCAGTTTTCTGTAAAACAGGCTATTGTGGATTGAACTGTGTCCCCCCATCCCAGGTAGCGCTACTAGTAAAGAACCTGCCTGTCAATGCAGGTAGATGGAAAGAGACGTGGGCTCGATCCCTGAGTGGGGAGGACGCCCTGAAGGAGGGCACAGCAGTATTCTTGCCTGGAGAATCCCATGGACAGAGGAGCCTGGTAGGCTACAGTCCTACCAGGAGTGGAGTGTCAAAGTGTGGGACTTTACTGAAGCGACTCAGCATGCACACACACAAGATACCTGAAGACCTAATTCCTGGTATCCAGGAGTGAGATCCTACTGGTATAATTAAGATGTAAATTAAGACACAGCTATACTGAGTAGGGTGGGCCAATATTCCACATGATTAGGGTCCTTATAAGAAGAAAAGAAGAAACACACACTCAGAGAAGATCATGTGAAGATACAGATACACAGAGAAAAGACACCAGAGTTTGAAGTTAAACAGTAAAAAGCCAAGGAATGCCAAGGTTTGTTGGCAACACCAAAGGCTAAGAGAAGGACAAGGAAGAGATTCTTCCAGAGTCTTCACAGAGACCAGGACATTACCAACCTGGAGTTTGGACTTGTAGCATCCAGAACCCTGAGGGGATAAATATGTTTAGTTCAAGCCACCCCGTTTGTGGTGTTTTGCTATGGCAGCTCTAGGAACCTAGGAATACTCAGAGGTTCTCTGTATTTTGATGTCAGTACTCTTTACATTCTCAAAAATGATTGGAGACTCCAAAGAACTTTTGCTTTTAATGGTCTTCCTCCATCAGTATGTACTATCTAAGAAATTAAATCTAGTACATGTTAAAAATAGTAACTCATTCATTTAAAGTAACAATATACCCATCACATGTTAAATAATATATTTAAGAACACCTATACTTTTTAAAAGACAGAGGATTCAGTTAGAAGAGTGGCATTGTTTTACATTTTTGCAAATCTTTTTAGTGTCTAGCTTAATAGAAGACAGCTGAGTTCTCATATCAGCTTCTGCTTTCAATTTCCTTCAATATGTTTTTCTGGGTGAACTATATTAAGGAAATATGGCCTCACACATATCTAAAGTTGGAAGAAAGGAATGTTTCCATAATAGTCTTTCCAGGTATGTGTAGACACTCTTCTTTGATGCTACACTCAAACTCATTAAGTGGCAATGTCTTAAAGTTAGTTGCAAAAAGAAACTTGAAATTTTATCAATAATTTTCTTTTTTGCATTTTGCCTATTAATTCCATGGATCTGTCTTGCACTTTGAATGAATCCTTTCCATGTGCATGGCTTTGTACAATCACAGTCCTTTGGAAAGTATTAGTCCTGTCTCTTACAGGGATTTTCTGAACGTTGATAAATTCTGTTAATTTAAAAGAAACTATACCCACTAATGTCAATAATCTCAAGTAAAAATCCTTAAGAATTGAAAAAGTGTCAAGCTCATTGTGGCTTCTGAGATAACAAGAAGCAAACATGGAAAACAGATTATAAGGAGGCAAAAATGATCTATGATTTGCTTGGTCTTCCCTGGCAGCTTAGACGGTAAAGAATCTGCCTGCAATGTGGGAGACCCAGGTTCAATCCCGGGATTGGGAAGATCCCCTGGAGAAAGGAATGGCTACCCACTCCAGCATTCTTGCCTGGAGAATTCCATGGACAGAGGGGCCTGTTGGACTGCAGTTCCTGGGGTCGCAAAAAGTCAGACACGACGGAGTACATTTCACTTTCACTTTTTACTTTCTGTATCAGGAGATGCCCTATAACTGGAAAAAATTCTTTCTTGACAATTTGCTAGCTGTGTGACCTGAGATTTTTAACAAACTTCTGTGAGTTTCAGTTGCTTTCCTAATGTTCCTAATTTAAAAAAAAAAAAAAAAAATACTGCAGCATTGTTAAAAGTCTTAAAGTTGACCATTAGGCAACCAGCATGGGCCCCAGTACTTTATGAACATGAAAAAGCTGAGTCCTTCATCACACCCCTCCTTTGATAGGACTGCTGCCTCCACTCCTGGGGGCTGTTAACTTGCCATGAGATCTAGGTTAAGAGGCCTAGGTCAAAGCCAACATGTGTGTGATTGACGTGAGTCCATGCTTCACCTGCCTGCCTCTGCCTTTGCCCAGATATGAGACCAACTTTGTATGTTTCCCTCTTGGACAGAAGGTGTTGGTACATAGATGGGAGCCCCTTAAAAATCTTTTAATATATATATTTTATTGAAGTGTAGCCGACTTACCATGATACAGGTGCACAGCAAGATGATTAAGTTATACAAATACATGTTTATTATTTTTGAAATTATTTTCCATCATAGCTTATCACAAGATACTGACTATCGTTCCCTGCACTAGACAGTAAACCTTCGTTTCTTGCTGCACATCTAGCTTTTAATTAGAAATCTAGCATTCTATTCATACTAAGTCATACAGGTGGAATCAAAATGTCACAACTTTTTTTAGTTAGGCAAAAATTCATAAGTATTCCAAAATATATATTATATGCATGTATAAAAAAGCTTTTCTACTACACATGATAAAGGCTTACAAAGGAACATCACCAAGAAAAGGGAAGAAAGAGAGACATTAGAGAACATAAACTAAATGAAATGGGAGCACTGAATATGAAATAGAAAAACTGAGACAAACTAGATCAAAGGAAAAGATCATCATATAGTCCACTTGTTTAAGCATGACTGCTCCTTAGAAACATATCTGCAGTTCTGGAGAAAAAAACCAATACCTGAGATTTGTATTTTTCAAAAAATTCCAAGATAATTCTGATCGGCATCTGGATTTTAAAAAGTGATTACAGGTTTTTCTATTAGATCCTAGTTTTGGTGATACAGAGTTCTATAATTTTTCTGTTGACTAATCATGAAACAATGGTATTAAGTGAGTAATAGTTACATAATCACAATAGTAAAAAATGTTTATCAGTTTTCACAGTCAATAGCGAGACAAAAAAATAAAAGACAATTGCAAGCCATAATGGAAACCTGATTAGCTTAACAATGCAAAATAATTACATACAATTTGGAGGGGTCAAGCAGAGCGACGCGGTAAGCAGAAGGGCATGAATGGTGGTGGTGGTTTAGTCACTCAGTCGTGTCCGGTTCTTGGAACCCCGTGGACCTCGACCTGCCAGGCTCCTCTGTCCATGGGATTCTCCAGGCAAGAACACTGGAGTGGGTTGCCATTCCTTCCCCAGAGGATCTTCCTGACCCAGGAGTCAAACCTGGATCTCCTGCATTGCAGGCTCTTTAATGACACACATATTCAACATATTCAAATATTTTTGAATGCTCAGTTGCGACCTGATGTGGGAGCAAGAAGTCCAAGTCCTGAGGAAAATGTAAGATGCTAATCGTAGGAAAGAGGTCAGGACCACAGCTGCAGGGTAGGAAGAAATAAAGGGGACAATGAAGACCAATTCTCCTGGGACTGAAGTTGGATATAATCATTGTTATGCTGTCTTTTGTCTACCAGGCAGGGACTGTGGGCCCCGATCTGCCTTAGGATAGTGTAGATATGACGGAACAGAACACTGTGGCCGAATTAGGGGGCACCAGACTGACCAGGGGCCCAGAAGCGTGACTACTAGCTCAGGACACGAAGCCAAAGGGCACACGCTTACCTCCAGAGTTGATTGAAATGTCACGCTGACAGAGGACAGCGGAGCCCCCTCACACGCTAGAGGACACCGCCCCCGCTGCAGGACCTTGGAAGCGATTCCGTTCTGTGAGATCCCACAGCCCAGTTTCTCTGCTCTGCAGCTGGTGTGGTCAGTCACTCAGTCCTATCTGACTGTTTGTGATCACATGGACTGCAGCCGCCAGGCTCCTCTGCGCGTGGGATTTCCCAGGCAAAAGTACTGGGGCGGGTTGCCAATTACTACTCCAGGGGATCTTCCAGCCCAGGGATCGAACTCCTGTCTCCCGTGTCTCCTGCATTGGCAGGCGGATGCTTTAGCAGGGTGCCACCTCAACACCCGATTCAGGCTATTTTCTTCCAATGAGAGAAATCAGGAGAATATTTACTAACATAGCTCCCGCTCATCCTCTCCCTTCATTATGATATTTGTAATTTCTATAAATGATTCATTGGAGATGAGATGGTTTCTTGATCTCTAACTCAAAAGATACACATGATGTCATAATCATAATGCTCTGAACCCCAAGTTTTGTTAAATAATAGAGTTATATATGCTGAGAAAGAAACCAAAAGATTTGTTTCCACCAGAGTCTAATTTATAATGACAGAAGTTTTTAACATTTTCTTTTCTCTATGGGGGGGTGCGGTGGTCAGAACTAAGAAAGTGTGAATCTCAAAATGCTAAGCTGTCTATGATCTGTCAAAAATACAGATGTGGGAGTTCCTAGACCTTGTTATTTTCCATAGAAAGAATTCACCTTACTGAAGATGCTTTCTTAATTTTTTTTGTTTTAAAAGTCTTTCAAAAACCTCATTTTTATTACCATTTTGTAATAGGAATCTCTTGAAATCAAGGAGTCCCGAGACACAATTCCATCTTGGTGGAAGTATTGGTAACCGTCTGGTAATTTAAAAATATTTCTGTTCACTCCCTCTGCTTATTTCCCAATTTCATAAAAGTTGTTTTCAGAGTCAGGAACAAAGGCACACACTAGCTTATTTTCTCTCTCTTTATAATAAAATTATTTTCTTTGCTTAAATGTGAGTCAACTGAGAAAGTTTTGCTCAGATATGTCACAAGTTGCACAGAGTGAGCCTGAGATAATTTGATTTTGGTTCTGCCACACGCACCGCCTCAGGGATTAATATGGCAGAAACTTAGCACATTGGCTGATCTATGATTAATTTGTTTATCACACAGAAAAACAGGCCTAGAAATTAATTGATTTCTTTTGAATATAGAGGCCCTACGATAAGCAGAAAGATCGCACCTCCATGACTTTAGGGGCACTTCCGCTTCTGCCAGGAAGAAAGCACCTCATCTTTTTCTCTCCTAGCTTAGGACCTGCTCTACTCCTCTCTAAGAGTAAGAATCAGGTCACCTGCTGCCTTTTCCTGCAGTATGTCTTACATTTTGTTCTAGAAGCTCCTTTTTTAGCACTTTCGTGTGTGTGTGCTAAGTTGCGTAAATTGTGTCCTACTCTTTGCGACCCCATGGACTGTAGCCCACCAGGCTCCTCTGTCCATGGGATTCTCCAGGCAAGAATGCTGGAGAAGGTGGCCACGGCTTCCTCCAGCGATCTTCCTGACCCAGGGATCAAACCTATGTCTTCTGTGGCTCCTGACTTGTAGGCGGATTCTTAACCGCTGAGCCACCGCCAGGGAAGCCTTTTAGCAGTTTGCTCCCACCTATATCAGAGCACTCAGTCACATCTATGACTTTATTATCACTTTATTTACTTAAATATCTTTTCCAATAGACTATGAGGAGCTTGAGATAAAGAAAACTCTCTCTTTTCTGAGCTTTTATATCTAAACAATGAAGCTTCTAGTGAACAGACATTTTTTTAAAAAGTCTTGATAATTAATACATAATTGACTGATGTAGAATCTAATTCCATTTCCAACAGATGATGGTTATTAATAGGGCCAGGATACTTTTCATCCCATTGTAAACAGGATTTAGCACCATTCTCTCATTCTTTAGGTTAATTTCATGGAAAGAATCAGTCCCTCCAGCCAGTACAGGCACAAAATCTTCAGTATGCTTTCCAACTGTGGTTCCTATTCCCATTCCACTCCACCCCCAACGTGTTTTGCCCTTCATAAGCTGTTTATAAATGACTCCATTTCAGATGAAGATTTTTTTTTTTTTCTGTTGTAAATCTGCATTAGAAAAGTAGATGGCCAGGTGGAATGAGAGGCATTTTAGACTGAGGTAGAGAAAAGAGATTTTTGCAATGGGAACAAAATCAGGGAGCTTTCCCCCTCTCTTAGACGATCTGGTACATAAAGCCTTCAGAGACAAAACTGATGGGCAATTGGGGCTTCATGAATCAGAAAACAGCTCTGATTGCGGACAACATAGAGTAACACGGTCAGGGCCCCACGGTAAAGATTTTCAAACGTAGAGCAGAGAAGCAGATTAATTTGCCAGTTTTCTACACTTCCCAAAGCAAAGGACATTGTGGAGATCGTGCATTATTCTTATAAATTGGCAGGCTTTTAGAGCTCCAGCTTAGCTTTGCTCTGCTTGTCTCTGCCTCACCACTGGTATTCATTGAACTACTCGAAGGACATCCCTGCCTACAACCAAGCTGGGTAGGACCTCGTGAACTCTTGGGTTTCTTCTTTCCATCTCTATGATGTACGTGGGGTCTTCTAATTCATCTTTTATAATCAGAGCACCCAGAGACGTTAGTTAATAGATCCGAGATTTAATTTTCTCAGGGCAAAGACCATGATTTGGGTTAATCATCTATTCTGGTTATACAGTATCATTCCTGTGCATGGCACCACAAAAATAATAATAGTGAGGATAATATTAATAGATGCATCTCTCTAGATTAAACAAGACAGTTATTCAATGTTTAATTAAAAGCAAAGTGATAATAAGGGCATATTTTCAGAGATTCAATCAAGTTGTGACACATACACAATCTACCAAATAAGCCATCACAAGATAATTAAAAATTTTAAATAATTAGCTATTGTAATAAGTGCATAGTTAAGCTGATTTAATATTATCTGATTCCCTGAGGATATATTTCCATAAAAGATGGGCTGGAGTAATAGCATTAGAGATAGTATCATTTTCATTTATAAATGGTGGAAGTATGAAAAAAAAAAAGTAGCCCACTCCTCTGAAGATGTCAAATATCTAATTCTTAAAATCATCACTAAAATGCCATTGTGGAATTTGAAATGGCACTAAGTTTTGGGTTTAGGGGCAAAGAGTTTAAAAAACATCTGGAGATGCTGAAATAACCTGCATTCATTTATGTTATTTAGGTTGTAAAATCATATTCAATCTTGACCCACTCAGGAAATCTAACATAAACGTCCTGCTGATTTTGACAGTCATACAGCAAAAACACCCTCTAATGAGCATTTAATAGTCACCAAAAGTTTTGCATTAAGTACAAAGCCCTTTTGATTACTTATTCCACTAATTTAAAGTAAATGCTTTTACAGATGGCATATGTTAGGCCGCGGAACGTGTGCTGCATTCATATGCAGTCGCTGAAAATAGATTCCAGCTTTAGTAGAAAGAGTGTAGCAGAAAGATCAAATGCAGAACACTGAGTAAACATTTACCACTGATGCATTTTCTGTAAATCTCTTCCTAAATACTTACCCAGTTAGAGAGTACCATGCTTGGGGTCTGAGCAGTAATTGAGAAATACCTTGGCAAATTAACACCTGCAGCAAAATGATCTAGACAAAGAAATTGGGTTCTTCATTCCACCTCCCATCTTCCTAAGAGTAGAGCATATAGTGTTTCAGTCCCCTTCAGACTGTATTATATTACATACATGAAAAATGCCATGAAATGCTTTCAGATGGTAGAGGTGATCAGGAAAACAACGAGGACATATTACAAAGAAATACATAGAGCAAAGAAAAACAAAAGAAAGCCAGAGATCGCCTTGCGTGCATGCAGGCTCAGTCTCTCAGTTGTGTCCCCACACTTTCGCAGCCCTATGGACAGCAGTCTGCCTTGCAGATGGATAAATGAATGACTGATAAAGAAAAGACTGATAAATGAATAATGTTCTGGCTTTAATTAATAGAGACATCATTGCTATTATTACTATTACTGTGCTCCATGCTAAGTCACTTCAGCCATGTCTGGGTCTTTGTGACCCCGTGGACCGTGGCCCACCGGGCTCCTCTGACCATGGCATTTTCCCAGCAAGAATACTGGAGTGGGTTGCCATGTCCTCCTCAAGGGGATCTTCCAGACCCAGGGATCGAACTCACATCTCCTGCATTGAATGCAGATTCTTTGCCGCTGAGTACAATATAAACAATACATTATGATACTATGCAGCTGAATTTCATCTATACATAAGAAAGTTCATGCAACCAAAAACTATGAAATGAACTCAATTTTACTAATGACTAAAGAACATTTTTTTTTTTTCAGTGCTTTGAGAAATGCACGAGCTGGCCCGTGGAAAACAGTATACTAGTTTGGTGAATCTCAAAGGACTCCTGTTTATACAAAAGCTGTGTGGATATAAGAGTTGGGCCATAAAGAAGGCTGAGTACCAAAGAATTGATGCCTTTGAACTGTGGTGTTGGAGAAGACTCTTGAGAGTCCCTTAGACAGCAAGGAGATCAAACCAGCCAATCCTAAAGGAAATCAACCCTGAGTATTCATTGGAAGGATTGATATTGAAGCTGAAGCTCCATGCTTTGGCCACCTGATATGAAGAGCTGACTCACTGGAAAAGATCTTGATGCTGGGAAAGATTGAAGGCAGGAGAAGAGGGCAGAGGATGAGGTGGTCAGATAGCATCCCTGACTCAATGGATATGAATCTGAGGAATCTCTGGGAGATAGCAAAGGCCAGGGAAACCTGGCATGCTACAGTCTATGGGGTCGGAAAGACTCAGACAAAACTTAGTGACACAACAACAACAACACAAATCTCAGTTCAGTTCAGTTCAGTTCCGTCGCTCAGTCGTGTCCGACTCTTCGCAACCCCATGGGCTGCAGCACTCCAGGCCTCCCTGTCCATCGCCAACTCCCGGAGCTCACTCAAACCCATGTCCATTGAGTCAGTGATGCCATCCAACCATCTCATCCTCTGTCGTCTGCTTCTCTCCCCACCTTCAACCTTTCCCAGCATCAGGGTCTTTTCCAATGAGTCAGCTCTTTGCACCAGGTGGCCACAGTATTGGAGTTTCAGCTTCAGCATCAGTTCTTGTTGTGACTGAACAACAACATAAAAGCTGAGACCGTATCCTACACCGGTTAAAACTCAAGGAGCTTCTGCTTAGACATAGAGAAAACTAGCCCTTCTGATATGCTAGTGACACTGATTTTTAAGTCTGCTCTTTCACAAGTGTTACTGGAACTTCAGAAATTAAGAAAGCTGCATTAGAGAAGGAGTTCCGGCACTTAGTTTCACCTTCAGTGTGACTGTGGAAATTGAGGGGTATAATAAATTTATTTGAAACGTTTCTCTTAAGTTTTTCGTTTACTCAATAAAATGTGCTTAAATCTCACACTTACAAAAATGTAGTCTGAAAGTCATATCATAATGCAGATACATCAGGGTTCGTCAGCCTCGGCACCACTGTGTTTTGGGCAGGATGAGTCCTTGATGTAAGGGGCTGGTCTGTCCCTTGTAACATACTGGCCAGCATCCCTGACTTCTACCTGCTGAGTGACAGAAGCATCCTCCGCCCTCGGTTGGGACCATCGAAGATGTCTCTGAAACATGCCACATATCCCCTGGGGTCCAAAGTATCCCCCAGTTGAAGACTAGTGAGATGGATGAATCTGGTTGAAATATTGGGCTAATCAATGAATTAAGGATGTATTATTAATAGATATGAGGATCTAAAACACATTTGAAATCCTGATAATTTGCCATGCTACTTAATGTGACCTTAAAATTTTCCGGTCCATTCTAAAACCCAAGTCTTTATTCTTGCAGTTAATATGCATCCTACTAGAAATAGCCTAGGAGGATTTCTAAGATTTTTTTCAGTACCCTCCCATAGCAAGGAACCTATGTTTTTAAAAGTCTTTGAGAGTTTGAAAATTAGAATGAAACAGGCAGGAAACTGACAAAAAACCTTCTCATATGACAAGTTGAAAGAATTGGAATGATTATTCTATAAGTGGCATTTGAACATATTAGCTGCTATAAATATTTAAAATGATAGTATTATGAGAAAATGGATTATGGTAATCCAGGTCAAAATATTTATTAAGCATCTATGATACGCCAGGTAATTTTGTTGTGTTCTGGAACTCATTAAACAATGTACTCTGTGATTCGACATGGCTACAATTAAGACAGATATAAACAGCATTTTTTTTTCTGTTTATTAAGAGACAGGTGATTTTATATAAGTATAAAGAATGAATGAATAAATGCCCACAAAGATCCATATTTGAAAATATTTATACCTAATACAGTGATGCTTCTTTACAAAAAATAGGCATATTTTTTTCTTTTTGTACAAACACAAATAATTAATAAAATATGTTCTCAACAATATTTTTAAAAATTTTTAAATGTATTTATTTATTTGATGTGGTGCACACATGTAGGACCATAGTTCCCTGAACAGGGATCAAACCTGTGCTCCTAGTAGTGGAAAGGCAAAGTCCTAATCACTGGACTCCTTGGAAGAAAAGCTATGACCAACCTAGACAGCATATTAAAAAGCAGAAACATTACTTTGCCAACAAGGTCCATCTAGTCAAAGCTATGGTTTTTCCAGTAGTCATGTACGGATGTGAGAGTTGGACTGTAAAGAAAGCTGAGTGCCGAAGAATTGATGCTTTTGAACTGTGGTGTTGGAGAAGACTCTTGAGAGTCCCTTGGTCAGTAAGGAGTTCAAACCAGTTCATCCTAAAAGAAATCAGTCCTGAATATTCATTGGAAGGACTGATGCTGAAGCTGAAACTCCAATACTCTGGCCACCTGATGCAAAGAACTGACTCATTGGAAAAGTCCCTGATGCTGGAAAAGATTGAGAGCAGGAGGAGAAGGGGACAACAGAGGATGAGATGGTTGGATGGCATCACCAACTCGACAGACATGAGTTTGAGTAAACCCTAGGAGTTGGTGATGGACTGGGAGGCCGGGTGTGCTGCAGTCCATGGGGTCACAAAGAGTCAGACACGGCTGAATGACTGAACTGTATCACTGGACTGCCAGGGAATTCCCAGCAATATTTTTTTTAAATGTGCCTAATGTAATTTACTCTCTATATTCAAATATAGTTGCCCATATTTATTTCAACACACCTAAAAGATAGGATGAAACTGGATTCAGTGCTAGTTTTGTCCATGGGGTTATCACAATGCTGACACTCTATTTCTTCTCTCAAAAGTTACAAGTTTAAATGCACACACACACACACACACACACACATAAGCTTTACTCTGAAATATTCAATGTAGTAGCAAGTTTCCCTAGCAGTTCTTTATTTTCAGTTTTTAGTAAATAAATATAAATAATGACTAAAGCCTGAGAAGACAGGAGTTAAACAATTCCACTGACAAAGAGTAAGAACACTTTGAGGATTATTTTTATGGAAACTTTGGGTCTCTATCTATTAGTTCATATCCATTAATATTCTTCACTGCAAAAACTCTGAAATCAAGGTTCCAATATGTGTCTGGTTCCACACGTGACACACGAGCTTCCATGGAGAAGTCACCCTTCTTAATACTGTACTTATCCAAGAAAAGAATCTAGTTTATGCCATTGCCTCTTCTAGGAAGTGCTTATCCAGACTCCAAGCAAACTTGCCCTTTCTAATCTATTGCACTTTCTGTCTGTACTATAGCATCTTGATCAAGTGATCAACCCTCATGTGATTATAAGAAAACAAAATTCTTTCAGAGGTAAATTGCATATATTATAAAATGATATACAGCTATTACACAATAAATGAAAGTAATACCCTGAGATCTTAAGAAAAACTCCAAGTATTTACATACTTTAGTGACCAGCCACATACAATATGCAATATTCCTTAGATAGAAGAGATTCAGAGCAGTTGTTTAGACGTTCTTTCTACCAGAGTACAATTCTAATTAAACTCTAGTGGTAAAATAATAAACTGTGACTGGTGAATTTGGCCAAAAGTTACAGCTGAATTGGTTCTATCTGACCCCTGATTTAACACATTGACCCCATCTATAAGAATAGACAAAGAATAATAGAATTAGAAAATGTTTATTACTTCTGTCATTTTGAAAATTTTCTTCAAATTTTTTATTCTCTTAATGTATATATATGACAACTCTAAATTTGTTTGTTAGATAAGACTGATATTTCTGGTTCTCAATCATGTAGACATTGATTATTTATACCTCATCAGTTAAAATCAAGCTATGTTTTATTTATTAGTTTTTTTAATGTACTTTAATTCTTTCTCTCTACAAATGTTTTCAAAGATTATATTATCAAAACTACTACTCAGAGTAAAAGATTAGTCCTTAATGTAAAAATCGGGAAAAGAAAATTCAGGTTAAAAAAAAAGAAAGAGAAAGTTCAGAATAAGAAATTTGTAGAAAGTCATAAGGTAACCATAAAGCTTAATTCTTACTCTCCTAGATTATGATGCAAATAGGAGAAAACAAACACATAGTTCTTACTGTCTATTGTCTTCCTATGGAAAGCAGACTAACCCATTAGAGCAAGAAACTTCTGCTTGACCTTGGACTTAAGGAGTAGTTGGCTTTGAATCTCCTTTTATAGAAAATGTACTGAACAAGTGACAATATCATTGCACTGTTTCAAATTCTCATGAATTTTACAAACCCCTGGGCACTAGTTTCCTATTGCTGTTGTAACAAGTTGTCACAAACTTGGTGGCGATTAGAAATATATTATTAGAAATACATTATTTCATGATTCTAGAGGTCCAATGTCTGCAGTGAGCTCACTAGAACTCAGTCAAAGGGTCAGCAGGCCTGTGCTCCTCTCTGGAGGCTACAGGGAGGAATCCATGTGCCTCACACTTTTCCACTTTCTGGGGCTAAACACACTCCTCGGCTCACAGTCCTCTCCCTCCATCTTCACAGATGTCAACATCACATCAAGTTCTAACGCTGCATCACTCTGACCTGTCTCCTCTCCCTTTTTCCTTTATAAAGACCCTATGATTATCTTGGGTTGACACGAATCATCCCCATATCGAGGTCATCTTCTCATCTCAAGGCCTATCCATTAGCAATGTTCATTTCCATGTAACACAATGTATTCACAAATTTTGGGGAGAAACATGGCTATCCTTGTGGGATGAGGGGCCTTGCTCTGACAACCACACCCTTATCTGGTATCAGGCATCCGGGAAAACTCAAACATTCTAATTCTTTGTGTGTGTTGGGGAGACAGGATTGAGATGAAGGTGTGAATTGTGACATGTATTATTTTTTTATATGCCTCAGAGTATCCTAAAGAGAGTTTGCACATATCCTAGACAAACATTCTCAATCATAGAGTACTTACAATGGAATGTCTGGACCGAGTGAATCTGAAGAAGAGGGAAATGTAAACTTACATCTAGCTAGTACTGAATACCTTCCAAATTAGGTATCCACAAAATGTATTATTAAAATATAAACACTTAGGAAGGTTAGAGGTGGGTACTATGAACAGCAGATATCAACCAGGTTCATTTTGTCTTTAGTAAACCAAAGATTATGTTTCTAAGCTTCATAAAGCCCAGTCTGTGTCATCCATCAATAAGGATGGATGGCACAATCTGGTCTATGTGAAGTTTACTACAGGGAGAATCCAACACAGTTTTGAGGGTGAAGGGGTGCAGTTTGGAAAAGAGTCTTGAGTATTTCTCCCAAATATAGGAATTCCCTTGTGATGTCTCTGTTACAGTGAAAGGTAGATTGCTCAGGGCTAAGATCACTCTAGAAACCTGAAATTAAAAGTTTCATTGTATTAGTTGAACAGAACACTTTGGTATCTAATTATATAAACACAGTAAATCTCCAAGCAGAAACAAAGGGAACTTGCCTTTTGAAAGGGAAAGGGTGCATTGAGACAAATTCTTGAATGCACAGGACACATGTAGTATTGGTTATTCTAAGTGTGAAAGTGTTTAGTCGCTCAGTCATGTCTGACTATTTGTGACCCCATGGACTGTAGCCCACCAGGCTCCTCTGTCCATGGGATTCTCCAGGCCAGAATATTGGAGTGGGTTCCATTCCCTTCTTCAGGGGATCCTCCTGACCCAGGGATTGAACTCAGGTCCCCTGCACTGCAGGCAGATTCTTTACTGTCTGAGCCATCAGGGAAGCCCCTTGATTATCCTAAGCCGTCTCCTAAATCACTATTGTTCTCCTTTCACCCTGCGTTAGCTCTAAGTTAATACAAAACCTTGAGTCCTGCATTATCGCTCTGCGAGCTGCCCTCTATATATGGTTATGCTCACCATAAACACCATACTCTGTATCACCCACTCGTCCAGAGCATCACTACCCATCTCACACATATGCTCAACACTTCCTTCCAAGGTAACACCTTCTTTGAATGCTCCTGCCAACCTCCTGCTCAGGCACCTTCAAAGAGTTTCCATTTACTAGAGGATCAAGTCCAAAATCCTTGGCTTTGGCTTTAAATGCACAACACAGCTTGCCCAAACCTACCTTTATAGGTATAGACTTTTAAAACTCCAAGATAATCAGACCTAAACCTCTCATTTCACAGAGGAAGAAGACAAAGCTCAGAAAGATTAAGGACCTTGACCAAGGTCACGCTACTAGTGACAGGTAAAGAATAGAAACCATGACCGTCAGAATCCCAGCCTGCTCCACCACAAATTCCCAACAGTATTTTCTCTTAACCCCAGCATTGTGTTAGTCTTGGTCTCAAATGCTTTTAAATATGACATATGAATGCCTATGGCTGATTCATGTTGCTGTTTGGCAGAAACCAACAAAATTCTGGAAAGTAATTGTCCTTCAGTTTAAAAAATAAGTTAAACAAAGAAAAGAAAAAAAGGACAACTTCATGCTTTGCTATTGCATTATTGACAGTAGACTGGGACTTAACACTAATTTTTTAAAGAAAGCAATATGGTTTTTTACATTTAAGTTACCAGTAAAAGTGCAAATTCTTTATCATTTTTACAATTTCCCCCTTCTAAATATTTTAGACTTTTTCAAGTTTTTGCTAAAATGTGCAATTTATTTTGACATTCTTTATTGAAATCAATCATTATATTGCCCACAACATATTTATACATTGTCTTTTTTATGCCTGCCTCTTTCTTCCTTTTATTTTATTTATGCCTTCCCCTTCTTCCTTTTATTATTATCTTTTTAATGTCTTTTTTTACATTTAGTCCCAAAGCTACTTTAGAAAAAAATTTCAGATGGCTCATGAGAAGTCATATAGTATAAGAAATAGAATGAGATAAAAATACAGCGTAAAAAGAAGTGAAAATAGAGATGGAGATGAAGTAATGCCAGGAATAGTACTAGGAATGCAAACAATAGTGATCTACATGGGAACTGAAGTTGGAACACCAATTTGACTTTCAATTTTTCATCAAGTAATGTGAAAAGAGAAGACATGTCAGTGAACCAGTTTCTTATTTACAAAACTATTTGTGTATAAATTAATGAGATATCGCAGTTGTTAGGGGAAATTACATATGTTCTGACTAATAAGATTATGGGAGCTCTTCCTAAAGAAAACATTATGCCATGCAGTAACTCTATTTTTGAAAACATGTACAGGTGCCTTCTTACTAAATATTGTTATTGATTTTAATGGATAAACTCACAGCAAAAAAAAATAAAAAAATAGGAAAGACATTAAACAAGGATCTCTGGTTCTAGCTTGAATAAGGAGAAGAGAGCTCAATTTCAAACTTAAAATATGAAAAAACATCTAGGCAAACTCCAATTAAAACTTCCCTAGAAACCATCAGAGAACTGAGGTTGCAGAGTAAACCTCCAACTTGGTACCCAAAAAGAAAGTGAACAGTGTAGGAAGAAAAGAGGACCAGAGCCTTTGCGTACTGAGGGATGGACGACCCTTAAGAAGCCACTGAAAAATCATCTAAGCTGGTAAGAAGTTTCAGCTAGACATTTTTGACAAATTACTAAAAGGAACTGTAGATTAGAGAGAGAATTAAGGTACCTGGGGTCATAACATGGGAGTTTCCTGCCTTTCTGCAAGTTTTTCTTCCAAAAACCACAGTGAGTATACATAGTTGAAGACGACCCTGAGAAAGCTTTAGCCAAGGCTAAAACTCACACAAAGCCTTCCTTCCTATCTTTCCTAGGAGACAAATGCCTTAAGCTTCTGGGGGGAGGAGGGGGAGGAGGGGAGGGTGAGGGACCAGGAAGAGAAGGAGGAGGGCGGAACCCGAGGAGGAGGCAGCAACTGAAGCCTGTAGCCTGAGGGCAGGAGCTGATTGGAAGACAGGAAGGAAGGTGCAGACAGAAAGCTGGAGCCAAATGCAGAAGTACCTGCCAGGCTGGGCATTCCATGGGAAACTTACTGCATCTCTCGTCTTGTTTCACATGTAAGGCTGAGCCTAGAGATAGTCCAACCACTTCCCTGAGGGAGCAGGGACACTTCTAAGAGCCATACCCAAGTGACACAGATTGCTACACCTACCTGAGGCCAACACTCGACCAGAACACCAGAAAATACATAGCCCGCCTTGACCTCCACCACCTCACTGACAAGCCCTGGATGAAAGTAAATTGGAATAGGTCTAGGAATGCTGCAAGAGACAAATCCTCTGGCATGTAAAGCAAAAGGAAGATGAAAAACTGGTAAGAAGCATATCCAGCTTTCAACAACATTATTTGGGACATAATAAACAAGGTATGAAAAAGCACAGTCTGAAGGTACAACACAATCATACAAGCTCAAGATGCAACACAAATATTGAAGCCATCAGACATATAATGAAAAAGAAATATAATAATAGGTTAAGAGCTCTAATTTGTAAAGGTAGACAAAACACAAGGTCAGTGAGGCAATTTCAGTAAAGAAATTGAAATTACAAGACTGAATCAAATGGATATATCATAATAGGAAACAGACATACTCCATAAGTGGAGGAGAAATACAGACTCTCAAACAAAACTGAGATGATTCATTGTCAGAATCTACTCTATAATAAATATTAATAAATGACATTCTTCAAGCAGCTGAAATGACATCAGAAAACTTGACGTATTCAAAGAAATAGAGCATCAAATGAGAATAAAGGTAAGATATATTTTCTTATTTTTTTATTGCTCTAAAAAATAACTTCTCTTGAAGGCAAGTTTACACCAATGTATTGTTTTCATAGTATGTGTAAAACTGAAATAAATGACAGACGTGGCACAGGGGTGAGAGAGAGGAATCGGGAATACACTACTATAAGCCTTTTAACACTGCATGTGAAGGTATATAATATCATTTGAATTTAGAATTAGATTTTTAAAAAATGTATATTGTACACCATGGATAACCACTAAAGTAGATCTGTAAAAATAAGTATTAAAATTAGTCAACAGAGAGATTAAGTCATAATTATTAAAAAAAAAAAAAAAACAAACAAAAAACTCAAGACCAGGGAAGGCAAAATGAAGAAGGAAAAAAATAAAGAACAAGTTAAAAAAATAGAAAACAGTTATCAAAAAGGTGCAATTTACGACAGAGGATGAGATGGTTGGATGGCATCATTGACTCAATGAACATGAGATTGAGCAAACTGCAGGAGATAGTGAAGGACAGGGAAGCCTGGTGTGCTGCAGTCCACGGGTCACAAAGAATTGCACATGAATTAGTGACCGAACAACAACAGTAAACAACATTGATAATCACATTAAATATTGCTTGTCTAAGCACACCAATTAAAGTCCAGAGATGGTGAGATTAAAATAGCTGCAACCCACTCTGGTATTCTTGCCTGGATAATCCCACAGACAGAGGAGCCTGGCGGGCTACAGTCCATGGGGTTGCAAAGAGTCAGACACAACCAAATGACTAACAACAACAAGAAGAAGACAAATCAATCAAATCTGACACAATATTCACATGCAATTGGATAAAAATTTGACAGTGTTCAATGGCTGTTTTTGATGTTTCTTTATGTGAGAGAGGCTCTGTGCATGGATGAACTTTCAAAACATAGTTTTGATCACATCACATTGTTCATCTTGTTGCTGATAAACTATAAAAATTTTTAACTGAAACAAAAATTTCAGTTATATTTCCTCTTTTTAATTGATTATTTTCATATTTGCTATTATATGATACATACAAAGATGATATATGTAAAACCTTTTAAAGTTACTCCTCAAAAAGTTATTTCTTCAAAAAAAAATAAAAAAGCATATCATATCTATTGTGTCTACTTTCTCACATTTATGGAAGAGCATCAATACACTTGCAAGTACCCTACTATGCTGACTCTTTAATGCTGATGATTTTTACTGACAATTACAGTTAAAACAGGGTGGTGGCTCAGATGGTAAAGAATCTGCCTGCAATGCGGGAGACCTGGGTTTGATCCCTGGGTGGGGAAGATCCCCGGGAGAAGGGCATGGCAACCCACTCCACTATTCTTGCTGGGAGAATTCCATGGACAGAGGAGCCTGGTGGGCTACAATCCATATGGTCACAAAGAGTCAGACACAACTAGTGACTAAGCACACACAGCTAAAATTACTCTGATATTGTTCTGCTGAGCATAGAACCATTAAAAATTAAAGTTCAAGTTACATGAAATAGTTGAATATATACTACAAATTCAAGCACATTCTTCTATAATAAATTAACTACATTCTAGAAAGTTTATATTCAGCTTCATAGAGAGACACATGTTTGGTAAAATTCTCCTTACATTGGTTGCCCTGTCTTTTTCTTTGACATTATTAGGTAAAATTGCCTTCAACATACACGCTGTCCAAAGTACCACGAGGGTTGGTGACAGTTTCCAAACTGAAAAAATTATACTAATATTAGCATGATACAATGAGAAGCAGAATTTTCAAACCTCAGTCTTTGAAAGCAAAAATGTGCAGAACTAAAGTTGAACTCAATAGTTTTGATGACTAGTCTCCTATGCTTAAATCATTATTTGGTCATTATCATTATTGTCCTTGTAAAGTTTTGCAAATTGATTACCGTATTTTCATGGATATATGGAATGCATGTAATGACTAATTTGTTAGTCTTTTGTTATTTTCTTGAGTAGATTTCTTTGAGAAGCAAACACAATGTTAGGTGCAAATAACAAATGAAAATGAACCATATATCGGTCATTTTTTTTTTCCTACACAAGAGCTGTGTAATAGAAGAAAAATCTCTGAATAAAACTAGGATATAACTACTCTACAAAGAAGCATACAATAAGTGCCAAATGTTCTTTCTGTATTGGACAAAGGGGGGAAATATTACGATTGCCTCAGATAATCTTACTCTGGAGGATTTTTATTCATCCCGTTCTATGAAGAAATGTAGAGAATGTCCAAAGAACCCTCGATCTTTGGGCAAGTTATTAAGTGTCATTGTCATGATATACTTCTCTGTGTCCCTTATTACCTCTCTTTCTGTACCCTGGGCAATCAAATCAAGTCAGAATTGAAAGCTCCAATTCAGTTCTGTCAGTCTGTTCCATTGTATGGAGCCATTCGTATTGTGAATCAAAATTATAAGGATCTTGTAAATGACAGAAGGTTAAGTGAATACACTCCCAATTACTGAGAAAATAACCCTCAGATAAGTAGAGAGAAGTAGGATGACTAGAAGAAAATTGCAATATTCCTATCAAAGACATATAGAACTAAGTATAAGTCACCATACCGAATAAAGCAGAGAATGTAAAACCTAACAATAGTTACCTTCTTGCTTTTATTTATCATTTGCTTTTTCCATTATTGATTTTAAGAAGGAAGGATGAAATTTGTATTAGTTATCTATATGATTTTGTTTAAATCAACCAAACAAGCATTTACTAAACACCTACTAAGTGTGGACTTCCCTGTGATTTGGAATGTAAATAATCTGCCTGCCAATGCAGGAGATGTGGATTTGATCCCTGGGTTGGGAAGATCCCCTGGAGATGGGAATGGCAATCCACTCCAATATTCTTGCCTGGAGAATCCCATGGACAGAGAAGTCTGGCAGGCTACAGTCCGTGGGGTCACAAAGAGTAGGACACGGCTGAGATGAACACTTTCACTTTCAGTTAATAAGTGTAGCAACTATGAAGAGGCTATGAGGATGAACCAAAAGTTCCCCTGCTAAGCATTTCAGAGAGTGAAAAGGAAAACAGATATAAAAATATAGGTCTTTTATTTCTTTAGGTAGACATACTCCTAAGTATTTTATTCTTTTTGTTGCAATGGTGAATGGTATTGTTTCCTTAATTTCTCTTTCTGTTTTCTCATTGTTAGCGTATAGGAATGCAAGGGATTTCTGTGTGTTAATTTTATATCCTGCAACTTTACTATATTCATTGATTAGCTCTAGTAATTTTCTGGTAGAGTCTTTAGGGTTTTCTATGTAGATGATCATGTCATCTGCAAACAGCGAGAGTTTCACTTCTTTTCCTATCTGGATTCCTTTTACTTCTTTTTCTGCTCTGATTGCTGTGGCCAAAACTTCCAAAACTATGTTGAATAGTAGTGGTGAGAGTGGGCATCCTTGTCTTGTTCCTGATTTTAGGGGAAATGCTTTCAATTTTTCACCATTGAGGTAATACTTGCTGTGGGTTTGTCATATATAGCTTTATTATGTTGAGGTATGTTCCTTCTATTCCTGCTTTCTGGAGAGTTTTAATCATAAATGAGTGTTGAATTTTGTCAAAGGCTTTGAGGACACAAACAGATGGAGAAATATACCGTGTTCATGGATTGGAAGAATCAATATTGTCAAAATGGCTATACTACCCAAAGCAATCTATAGATTCAATGCAATCCCTATCAAGCTACCAACGGTATTTTTCACAGAACTAGAACAAAGAATTTCACAGTTTGTATGGAAATACAAAAAACCTCGAATAGCCAAAGTAATCTTGAGAAAGAAGAATGGAACTGGAGGAATCAACCTGCCTGATTTCAGACTCTACTACAAAGCCACAGTCATCAAGACAGTATGGTACTGGCACAAAGACAGAAGTATAGATCCCAGGAACAGAATAGAAAGCCCTGAGATAAATCCACAAACCTATGGACACCTTATCTTTGACAAAGGAGGCAAGGATATACAATGGAAAAAAGACAACCTCTTTAACAAGTGGTGCTGGGAAAACTGTTCAACCATTTGTAAAAGAATGAAACTAGAACACTTTCTAACACCATACACAAAAATAAACTCAAAATGGATTAAAGATCTAAATGTAAGACCAGAAACTATAAAACTCTTAGAGGAGAACATAGGCAAAACACTCTCTGACATAAATCACAGCAGGATCCTCTGTGACCCACCTCCCAGAATATTGGAAATAGAAGCAAAAATAAACAAATGGGACCTAATGAAACTTAAAGGCTTTTGCACAACAAAGGAAACTATAAGCAAGGTGAAAAGACAGTCCTCAGAATGGGAGAAAATAATAGCAAACAAAGCAACAGACAAAGGATTAATCTCAAAAATATACAAGCAACTCCTGCAGCTTAATTCCAGAAAAATAAATGACCCAATCAAAAAATGGGCCAAAGAACTCAACAGACACTTCTCCAAAGAAGACATACAGATGGCTAACAAACACATGAAAAGATGCTCAACATCACTCATCATCAGAGAAATGCAAATCAAAACCACAATGAGGTATCATTACATGCCAGTCAGGATGGCTGCTATCCAAAAGTCTACAAGCAATAAAAGCTGGAGAGGGTGTGGAGAAAAGGGAACCCTCTTACACTGTTGGTGGAAATGCAAACTAGTACAGCCACTATGGAGAACAGTGTGGAGATTTCATAAAAAACTGGAAATAGAACTGCCATATGACCCAGCAATCCCACTTCTGGGCATATACACCAAGGAAACCAGATCTGAAAGAGACACGTGCACCCCAATGTTCATCGCAGCACTGTTTATAATAGCCAGGACATAGAAGCAACCTAGATGCCCATCAGCAGATGAATGGATAAGGGAGCTGTGGTACATATACATCATGGAATATTACTCAGCCATTAAAATGAATTCATTTGAATCAGTTCTAATGAGATGGATGAAACTGGAGCCCATTATACAGAGTGAAGTAAGCCAGAATGATAAAGACCATTACAGTATACTAACACATATATATGGAATTTAGAAAGATGGTAATGATAACCATATATGCAAAACAGAAAAAGAGACACAGATGTACAGAACAGACTTTTGGACTCTGTGGGAGAAGGCGAGGGTGGGATGTTTCGAGAGAACAGCATTGAAACATGTGTATTATCTAGGGTGAAACAGATCAACAGCCCAGTTGAATGCATGAGACAAGTGCTCAGGCCTGGTGCACTGGGAAGACCCAGAGGGATCGGGTAGAGAGGGAGGTGGGAGGGGGGATCAGGATGGGGAATACATGTAACTCCATGGCTGATTCATGTCAATGTATGACAAAAACCACTACAATATTGTAAAGTAATTAGCCTCCAACTAATAAAAATAAATGAAAAAAATAAAATAAAAATAAAAAATAAAAAAAGAGTCATAATTGCATTTGAAAAATAAATAAATAAAAATATAGGACTCTTTGAGATCCTATGGACTGTAGCTCACTAGGTTCTTCTAACCATGGATTTCCCAGGCAAGAATATTGGAGTGGGTTCCCATTTCCTTCCCCAGGGGATGTTCCTGATCCAGGGATCGAACCTAGGTCTACTGTATTGCAGGAAGATTCTTAAACATCTGAGCTACCAGAAAAAATACATATATACAAAGTAGCATGAGCTGTGTTCTAACAAAGACAGGACTAAGGTGCTAGGGAAATATGAAAGACGACAACTTTGGATTCCAGCAGGGTGTAAAACAAGGCTTGGGAGATGGTGATCTGATATTTGGTGGAGCAGTTGAAGTTGGTTAGACAAAATAGTTGGGGCGGTTTTCCTAGACAGGAGAGGCAGACCTCCCAAACATCACAGAAATGAAGGTAGGGCAAACCCAATGATCCCAAGTGATCTGGTATGAATTGAGTGAAGAGCAAGGAACAAAATTTGGTTGTGGAAAGAAGTAACCAGTTGCTGTATCATGAAAATGATTCTATACCATGAAAATAAGTCTTGTTCTAGCTTCTGAGGAACTGAGGAGTTGCTCCTAAGAGTTACAACAGGAATGACGTGTCCACAGCCACTATGAGACCCGCCCCGTGGGCACAGAAGATGAGTTTGCCAGGCGATGGGTGAGCAGCTACTGAAAGCCAGTCCTCATTCGGCTTGCCACCTGCATCCTCTATCTGGGGGGCCTTCAGCCTGGGGGATGGAACATGTTTTTGCAATCTTTAGGCAAAAGGATGGCCTCTTTCGAAATGGGTTTGGAGATTAGGAGATTTGATCTTTGTAACAGCTCTGTGGAGAAAGAATTCTGTTATTTTATGATTGAAGCTACTGAAGCTCAAAGGACTCAGCACAGGGATGGTTAAGAACCAGAGCTTCAGGTTTGAAACGAGTAACCCTGGCTTGCTGGGGATCAGACCTCTAGCAGGTTACTTCAGAGCATTGCATCTCAATTCTACAATGTTTAAAATAGGGACCATAATATGACCTGTAACCAAGGGTTGCCATCATTATTAATTTATTATTAATGAAAGATTTTTTATTGGAACATAATTGCTTTACAACGCTGTGTTAGTTCCTGCTGACGACGAAGTCAATCAGCTCTATGTACACATGTATCCCCTTGCTCTTGTTCCTTCCTCCCTCCCCCTGCCATCCCACCCCCTAGGTCATCACAGAGCATGGAGCTGAGCGCCCCATGCTATGCAGCAGGTTAACGTAAAATGATTAACGCAGAGCCTACTGCATCACGGAAGTGAAAGTGTCAGTCGCTCAGTTGTGTCTGACTGTTTGTGACCCCATGGACTGTGGCCCACCAGGCTCCTCTGTCCATGGAATTCTCCAGGCAAGAGGACTGGAGTGGTTGCCATCCCCTCCTCCAGGGGATCTTCCCGCCCCAGGGATTGAACCCAGGTGTCCTACATTGCAGGCAGATTCTTTACCATCTGAGCCACCAGGGAAGCCAGAGCATCTTAGCTACTCAATAAATATTAAGTACTCTGTTGACCCAAAGCAATTAATAAGACATGGACTGAGAAACCCAACTACTCTTGGTTAGTTAAGCTTGTCTATCTAGGTACAAGTTTTGGGTATTTAAATTTTATAAACATGATGTTTCATGTTTCTGGCCTTTGGGCACATCATCCCTTCTGCTTGGCATGATGTCATCCATGTCTACCTGGAAACTACTACTGACATATGAGAGAACAGAGGGGCCTTATCTCTAGGAATCCAGGCTCCTCTTCCTTGGGTAGGTAATAACCTGCAGCATATCAACAACTGCAAATGTTTATTGGATGAATGAACATAACACACAAAGTAAAAATGAATCAAGTCCCAAAGTGAAAGGATTCATTTTAAAATGGGATACATGCTGTCTTAGGAAGAGATAAAGGCAAGGGATATTTTATAAGGAGAGTCGTCAACACATAAACGGGGCCAGTGATATAAAGTAGCTGAAGATAAATGCACAGATGTGTAACAGCTAAAATGGTCATTTAGAAGATGATGCAGATATTCATGCCATTTACATAATTTTTGTGATTCAGTCAATATATGAGAATATGACAAGGTTTTTTGAAAGTTTTGCCTGTCATCAATATCAGAAGCTAAACTATCCGACAGGCTTTATCCATCTTTCCTCCTCTCAAATGTGATATAATATGGCAGATGTTCTTGTATTAGAATTTCTACAATTTCTTAAATATCAGAAAGTATCAAATAATGTATCCCACTAACAATGTTTCTTTGTGTTAAAGTATTTTTCCTCATAAGCATTGCTAGCAACTAAACAATTTTAAATATATTAAATATCAGTTTATTCTGCTCACTCAACAGATTTGTTATTTGTTTGTTATATTATTTCAGGCACCTAAAATATTAACAAATACAGTAGCAATTTAAACAGTTTTAAGGTAAAGAAAACTGTCATTCCCCATAACTTGGATTTCTTGAGATAAATGACATGAAAGTTACATCGGATGAATTTCTGAACCATAATACTTACGGTTATACTCATATGACAGATGTAATGTGAGCTATTAATCTGACTGCATGGAATTTCTCTCCAATTACCAATCAGTAGTAATCTCAGCAAGTTCCAAGGGCATTCTAACCTTCCAAGACCACTGATGTGTTATATAATTGGTAATTCCATCTTTAACGCATTTCCAGCAGCACCTAGAATATTAGTGAACATCAATAATTTAAAAATGTTTTATTACATTGTTGACCTTGTTCCTTCAATGAAAGTTTAAGACTTGATAGTGCAATTTCTAAAAATAAACACATATTAATTTTGATGTTTGTCTTTCCTTTCCATAATTTATTTCATATTTCTTGAAAAATAAAATTTCCTTATCACAATTTCAACAAATTTAGAAGCTCTTCAGCTTGATTCTCCCATTTTCTCTCTCTCTCTCTATGTACTCGATAATGACCTTCAGAGCCTCTTAGAGCAGAAATCCTAAGGGAGGCTTGCTTGAGGGAAATGGTATTGTTTTGTTTTCCCATCTTACTAAATCACAGCTTTTGAGCTCAGAACTGCAGGACATACCAATAAAAGAAAAGAGATTAGAGACACTAAGGATAGAGAAGTGCAAAGAAGAGACAGATTCACAGTGCACTGGACGGGCACTAACCCAGTCCTCTCAGCAGATCCAGCTGAGGTACCAGTGGTTTCGTCACTTCTGTACTTTATACGTGTCAGATGACATGCCAGAAGTTGCCCACATATAGACACAAATTCTCTTTAATCCTTACAATAGCCCGACCTGCATTTATGAAATGAGGAGGGTATTATAGAGCACAAGACTGGCGTTTGAAGAGCTCTGAATCAAATCCCAGACAATCTGATTCCGATCCCTCGCTGCTCATACCAGGCACCCGCTGATTCATAGCAGAGTTGTGTTTTAAGTTGAGATTAAGCTCAGAAGTCAGAGGTTAAATGAAAATTACTGGAATTGAAAATCGTCATTTAAATCTCCTCAAATCATCTTGTAATCTCCAGGACCTGGGAACTCGGCATCTCAGTTTGCAAAAATAACCATTCCTTAGCCTTTTCCTGGCTGCACGGGCAAAGGGGATGACAAGCAGGTGGATTGGAAAGGGACACAGAGACATCTGCACCCTTGGTCTCCCACCCTCTGTGTCTCTTCCGGGCAGTGGCCGATTCTTTTCCCCTTAGCCACAGGGGTAGCTTTATCTTAACTCTTGGGACTTTCCTGGTGGCCCAGTGGTTAAGACTTTGGCTTCCAATGCAGGGGGTGCAGGTTCAATCCCTGGTCGGGGATCTAAAATCCCACATGCCTTGTGGCCAAAACACCGAAACATAAAACAGAAATGATATCGTAAGAAATTCAATAAAGACTTTAAAAAATCGTCCACATAAATATATGTATACATTAAAAAAAAAAATCTTGCTGATCTATTGACTGAGACACAATTAAGAAGTCTAACTGAAGAGTACAAGTCATTCCAGGCCCTTAATCCCCAAATTGGGCTTCCCAGGGGGTCCTAGTCATAAAGAATGTGCCTGCCAATGCAGGAGGCACAGGTTCAATCTCTAGGTCGGGAAGATCCCCTGGAGTAGGAAACGGCAACCTGCTCCAGTATTCTTGTCTGGAGAATCCCATGGACAGAAGAGCCTGGCGGGTGAGAGTCCATGGGGTCACAAAGAGTCAAACACAACTGAGCAAACACACACACACACACACACACACACAAACACACACAATGCCCAAATTACTCCTGATATTTCTAAGTTTGTTATTTCACCAATGACCATTACAGGACAATTGTCTTTGCTGGCTCTCCATTTTAAAACTATTTGTTTAGTCAAAATTTTATTCTTTAAGTGAAAAAGAAAGCAAAAAGCAGATTCATAATTTAATCCATTGTCAATCTAGCTTGCTGCCAAATTAAATAAAAATAAAAACTATCAAATAAAAATTATTTTCTTTCCCCACATGTGCACATGTCTAAGATGCCATAATGCTTGGTTGGTTTTTAAAAATGAGGACTATTTTTTTCCTCTAGCAGTTTCATATTTTTACCATACTGTTTAAATGATTCTTTCTCCAGAAATTTGTGGTAATAAATCTAGTCTTCATCTTTTAATTCTTTTTTGCAAGGTATGTTATTGTTTTCCAGCCTCTAAGTCATGTCTGACTCTTTGCAACCCCACGCACTGCTGCACTCCAGGCTCCCCTGCCCTTCACTATCTCCTGGAGCTGTTCAAACTCATGTCCGTTGAGTCCATGATGTTGTCTAACCATCGCATCCTCCGCTGCCCCCTTCTCCTTTTGCCTTCAATCTTTCTCAGCATCAGGGACTTTTCCCATGAAAAATTCCCCTATCAAAATTAGCTTTCACTTTTCTGTTGCTACATAAGAAATTATCCCCAAATCTATTTAAAAAGTGGTCATCATGTTGAAATATATATATTACATGAACACACTGTACATCTTAAAACTATGCAATGTTGTAGATTGATCACATCTCAGTAAAGCTGGAAAAAATGTAATTTTATTTGCTTCCGACTCTGAGACCAAGTACTCCTCAAGACTCAGCACGGGAGTTCTGTTGCTTGCTGTGGTCTCCACTGGGGTCTCCACTGAGCAGCTCTGAGCTGTGGCTGGCCACGGCTGCAGGTTTTAAACTGGCCCAACTCCTTTGATGCAGCAGCTGCTGGCCATCTACTGGGAGTTCAAGGGAGGCCACCAACAGGTGAGGGGGCCTGACCCACCCTCCACAGGCTGCTTGGGCTTCCACACAGCATGGCAGCTGCCTTCCAAAGAGGAAGCACCTCCAGTGCCTGAAAGCAGACACTGGGCATCTTCTAAAGCCAGCCTTGGGAGTAGCATCACCTCACTTCTGTGTTCTGCATATTCATTTGTTTTATTTTTATTCCACATTTAAGTGATCACATACAGTATTTGCCATTCTCTGACTTATTTCACTCAACTTAATACCCTCTAGGCTTCCCTAGTGGCTCAGATGGTAAAGAATCCACCTGCCATGCAGAAGACACGGTGTCTATGCCTGGGTTGGGAAGATGCTCTGGAGAAGGGAATGCTACCCACTCCAGTATTCTAGCCTGAAGAATTCCATCGGCAGAGGAGCATGGAGAGCTACAGTCCATGGGGTCGCAAAGAGTTGGACGTGACTGAGTGACTCACACACACTAATATTCTCCAGGCTCAGCCATGTTGTTGCAAACAGTAGAATTTCATTAGTTTTATGGCTGAGTAGGGACAAGGGAGCCTGGTGGGCTGCCATCTATGGGGTCTCATAGAGTCGGACACGACTGAAGCGACTTAGCAGCAGCAGCAGTAATCCCTTGGACTTCAAGAAGATCCAATCAGTCCATCCTGAAGGAAATCAGTCCTGAATAGTCACTGGAAGGACCGATGTTGAAGCTGAAACTCCAGTACTTTGGCCATCTCATGCAAAGAACTGACTCACTGGAAAAGACCCTGATGCTGGGAAAGATTGAAGGCGGGAGGAGAAGGGGACGACAGAGGATGAGATGGTTGGATGGCATCACTGACTCAGTGGACACAAATTTGAGTAAACTCTGGGAGTTGGTGATGGACAGGGAGGTCTGGTGTGCTGCAGTCCATGGGGCTGCAAAGAGTCGGACACGACTGAGTGACTGAACTGAACTGAACTGAACTGAGTATTCTATTGTAAGAGGCACAAAATACCAGTATAAAATAAACTACAAGGATATATTCTATAGCACAGGAAATATAGCCAATATTTTATAATAACTTCAAATGCAGTATGACTTATAAAAATTTGAATCACGATGTTGCATAACTGAAACTAATGTAATATTATAAGTCAACTACATTTCATAAATATATGTATAAATAAAAAGAAGGGCTTTTTTTTTTCTTCTGGCATACATTATTGGGCAAAGTGCAAAGGAAGTAACAGGCACATCCAAGAGAAGAAATATACACCCTTCTTGATAGAGAGATTTAAGGCAATCATGCAAAAAAAGTCCTTAAGATGAGAAGTAGTGCAAATTCCCTGGCTTTCCAAAGGTTAGGACTCCACACCTTCACTGTATGAGGGCCCAGGTCAATATGTTTTTGGGGACTAAGTTCCCAAAAGCTGAACAACCAAGTTAAAAAAAAAAAAAAAGATAGATGAGAAGATGGGAAGTACGCTGTCTGCAACTTTGGAAATCCAATTTACCATAGCATTTTTTGCTCAAATAACTCACTTAAATTCAAGAAAGGTAACCAAAAATTAAATATACTTTTGCATAGTTTTTTTTTTTTTTTTTAATGGTACACAAACCCTGCTTCAGGAAATTCTTGAAAGACCCGAAGTTTGAAGCAATCTGATCTCCATAGTTCTGCCATTTTGCGATCTTATCATGAGAACAATGAGAAATTACAGAAGTATTTTTACTGCATTAAAATTTACAATTTGAAAAGATCACCAAGGTTCCTGGAAGAAGAATGAATTATGGTGAAATAAGTCAGAGAGGAGATGAGACTCAATTTGAAGGAGTTCTATTAAAAAACATAGTTCATGTGACAATCTGACAGTTTGTACTCTGGTCATTTGCATAGAGATGAAGATAAATGAGCACATTTTGAACAGTTTATTTAATTTTACAGCATGCCATTTTTTCATATTATAATATTTCTAAAGCTGTAATGCATCTTATAACTGATGGCTTATCAATTTAGCAACTTTATTTTTTCTTGGTGTTAACTTATGCTACAACACATGGCATCTTAGATGCAAAAATATATACGGTACTTTGAGTGGTACAAGGGACAATAGACAATGTTTTTTGACCCGAATGAGAGCCAGGTTTGATTGTTTTCTCCAATTATGTATTTTTGAAATATTGGGTTGACCAAAAAGTTTGTTAGGTTAGTGAATACCTTGTTCAATAAAGTCCTTGGTGAAAATAAAAAACGTGTCTTATTTTTACGTAAAATTGAATGAACTTTTTGGCTAACTTGATATTATATAGAAAAGCAACTCAAATGTGTCATGTTAGTTATTGGCATGCCTTATTTTTTAATTGATCTAAAAATTAAATATTTAATATTTAAAAAATATTTCCAGCATTTGTCTTCAAATGACCAGAGATGATCATTTAGAGTTGGCATAATGCCTTTATTATTTTTTTTTAATTCAATTTGACTATTTTTGGTCCAAAGTTTGAAGAAGTACATTAAATGTCCTTGATAGCAAAATGTTTTCTCCTATATGAGGTAAAGAATATTCACTCTGCTTTACTGTTCTTCTCAAAATACATCTTCAGGAGCAATCCACAGATATGGACAAGCTTAAGGAGGTGTGAAGGAGATGGAACCATCACCAAGGAGTACTTAGATCCTGCCCATCTTCACCCCAAGACTTGCTAACATCTGCTTTTTCACTTGTCACCACCTTTCCAGTTATCAAGCCCCCTTTCTACTAATAGTCTTTCTATAGATGATGTAACATGAAACAATTTAAATGGCTAAAATATCTTAATAGAAGGTTAGAAAATCTTACTTTCTCCAATATACAGTTGAGTTGTAGCTTGATGAGCTATGATAAACACATCTCTTGTGCAAGGAGTACCTCAAGGCTATATATTGTCACCCTGCTTTTTAACTTATACACAGAGTACATCATGTCAGAGAGATATATGCTTAATTTTTTTCCTGGTAAATGGGATGGGTTTCCGCTCATAAGACCAATACCTTCTTGCTCTGTTATCCTTATGATCAATGGCATTTGGCCTGTAGCTAGCTGGTGTTGGGGAGCAGCTTAAATCCATGAATCAACACAGACTAGCCAATCCATGCAGAAGTGATCACGGTCTTCTTAGCCCAACCGCTAGGTGAGTCCCGCCATCTGATCACTGTTGTTTGCTCACCCAGCTGCAAAGATACTGCTACAAAGAAAGGTAAAGGCCCTGAATGTTGGAATCATGACTTTCATTTTTTTTTTTTTTATGACTTTCATTTTTTGAAATGCTTCAATCTCAAATTATAGGACAGCACTGCAAACGGTTTGACTGGTCAGGCTAAACCACCAGGATAATGATAAGTCTGATCCCGGCCCTGTGGATTCACCCAGAGACGGGTCAGGTCTGTCACCACACAGGGAGTTTTGCAGAACCAACGTCATGGCTGGTCTCACTGTAAACAGAGAACATTTTTATAGAATTTTATTATAGCTACAATGAGACCCTTTGCTTATTGTAAGCCAGCTGAATACAATAGCATTTATACATTTTGTGGACATTGCCAGATTATTTTAGGCATTCTTATCCAGGAGACTGAATAATAAGGATGTCTATAGTAAAATTCTTGAAGAAATCAAACATATCCTGTTACTGTGTGTGCTCAGTCATGTCCAAATCTTTGCAACCCCCAGGGGCTGAAGGCTGCAATTCTCTGTCCACGGGATTTCCCAGTCAAGAATACGGGAGTGTGTTGCCACTTCCTTCTCCAGGGGATCCTCCTGACCCAGGGATCAAACCCGCATCTCCTGTGTCTCTGGCATTGCAAGTGGATTCTTTGCCCACTGAGCCATTGAGGAAGTGTCATCCTGTCAGTGTAACATGTCATAATCGAGTGCTAGGTGTCATTAACATAAAAAAGGGATATCTGATTTAGCCTGACATTTCTTGAGTTGGGCAAAATATACATATATATGTGTGTGAATATATATATATATATAATTCTTCATTAACTTTGGACATATAGATAAATTAAATCTAATGTTTTACACTTGATTCTCTAATTTAAGAAAGAATAAAGTTCAGTTCAGTTCAGTTCAGTCACTCAGTCATGTACGACTCTTTTCGACCCCTGAATTGCAGCATGCTAGGCTTCCCTGAACATCACCAACCCCCAGAGCTTATTCATACCCATGCCCATCCCATTGGTGATGCCATCCAACCATCTAATCCTCTGTCATCCTCTTCTCCACCTGCCTTCAATCTTTCCAAACATGAGGGTCTTTTCCATTGAGTCAGTTCTTCCCATCAGGTGGCCAAAGTATTGGAGTTTCAGCTTCAGCATCACTCCTTCCAATGAATATTCAGTACTGATTTCCTTTAGGATCGACTGGTTTGATCTCCTAGCAGTCCAAGGGACTCTCAAGAGTCTTCTCCAACACCACAGTTCAAAAGCATCAATTCTTCGGTGCTCAGCTTTCTCTATAGTCCAACTCTCACATCCATACATGACTACTGGAAAAAATCATAGCTTTGACTAGATAGACCTTTGTTGGCAAAGTAATGTCTCTCCTTTTCAATATGCTGTCTAGGTTGGTCATAGCTTTTCTTCCAAGGTGCAAGTGTCTTTTAATTTCATGGCTGCTGTCACCATCTGCAGTGATTTTGGAGCCCCCAAAAATAAAGTCTCTCACTGTTTCCATCATTTCCCCATCTATTTGCCACGAAGTGATGGGACCAGATGCCATGATCTTAGTTTTCTGAATGTTGAGTTTTAAGGCAACTTTTTCACTCTCCTATTTCACTTTCATCAAGAAGCTCTTTAGTTCTTTTCTTTCTGCCATAAGGGTGGTGTCATCTGCATATCTGAGGTTATTTATATTTTCCCCAGCAGTCTTGATTCCAGCTTGTGCTTCATCCAGCCCAGTGTTTCTCATGATGTACTCTGCACATAAGTTAAATAAGCAGGGTGACAATATACAGCCTTGACGTTCTCCTTTCCCAATTTGGAACCAGTCTGTTGTTCCATGTCCAGTTCTAACTGTTGCTTCTTGACCTGCATACAGATTTCTCAGGAGGCTGGTAAGGTGATCTGGTATTCCCATCTCTTTAAGAATATTCAACAGCTTGTTGTGATCAACACAGTCAAACCACAATCACAGAACACTAATCAAGCTGATCACATGGACCACAGTCTTGTCTAACTCAATGAAACTGTGAGGCATGCCATGTAGGGCCACCCAAGACAGATGGGTTGTGGAGGAGAATTCTGACAAATCGTGGTCTACTGGAGAAAGGGATGGCAAACCACTTCAGAATAATGTTACAAGTTATTTAATTGAATTCTTTAAAGGCACCCTTCCAAATGTAATTCAATGAAATTATTCTTTAAAGTATGTTTATTTCTTTCATAATTCTTATGCAGAAATATTATTTCCCCATGATCCAAATCTAATGTAGCACTTAGAAGTTTCAGCATTTGAAAATGGTACCCTGTATATCATTATTATTTATCATGCATGAAGAGTAAGTGTATTAGTAAGTTGCAAAATTAATCATTAATATTAATGAAGAGAAGCTCATATAATTGAGCAAAGTCAAAATTATGGTTTTTTCAGTAGTCATGCATGGATATGAGGTTTTGTCCATAAAGAAAGCTGAGCACCGGAGAATTGATGCTTTGGAAGTGTGGTGCTGGAGAAGACTCTTGAGAATCCCTTGGACTGCCAGGAGATCAAACCAGTCAATCCTAAAGGAAATCAACCATGAATATTCATTGGAAGGGCTGATGCTGAAGCTAAAGTTCCAACACTTTGGCCACTGGATGCAAAGAGTTGACTCATTGGAAAAGACCCTGATGCTGGGAAAGATTGAGGGCAGGAGGAGAAGGGGATGACAGAGGATAAGATGGTCGGAAATGAAGGGGATGATAAGCATTCAGTGCATCTCCAGGGAAAGTGATGGTGCAAACAGAAGTGAAATTAAATGATGGTCTCTAAAGAACACCAGGCCTTTGTTGAGGTAACATTTAACAGGAAATTATACAGTAGCCAAAATGCCATAGCAGCTGAGAGAGAGAATTAATTTCCAGGTATTCATAAGAAAGTGCAAGAGGGATCTTCATACTGAACTCTCCAAGTCCCAGTTTCTGATATGTGTGGTGGTAGATGGTAAGAATAAAAGTAACCTGCTGATGGAGCTTTTGCAGCTTAAATTACAGACACTGGACCTGCAGACACTCGGTGATTACCTCAGACCTGCCATGAGTATGTCATGTCGGATACGCATCATGATGAGATGCTGGCCAGCCTTCAAAGTTTCTGGGTAATACGCTGACTGTGAGTTTCCACTGACTACAAAGGTCCTGAAATGAGATTTGAAAAACACCATTAGCAGATCTCCAATAATGCCACTGCCAGTGAACTTAAGACTGAAAAACTTGTGTTTTATCCTCCAGGGTCCAAAAAGCAAAAATTATAAAACTAGACACTGGAGCAGCTGTGTTCTAATTTATTCCCACAGATTATGGTTGTCTTTCTACATCTCATCCTCTCAGTTCCCCGACCTCAGTGTGTCTCTGCTAAGAGTAAACTGCAGCTCTCAGAGCTTTGAAGGGGAGACATACTCTAGGATGAGAAATCCCCACCAGTAAATCTGTAAGCAGATTTACAGAGAGAAAAAAAACAACAACAACAACCTTTGAGTTGGTAAATGGGGGACTTGAACTTTGTTTCAAGTGTCAGATTGCCTAGAAACTGGAAGAGTCTCTCACCTCCTACAGCTCTAGGAGATGGGTGTGCATGCATGCTGTGTGTGCTAAGTCACTTCAGTTGTACCCAACTCTTTGCATCCTTATGGACAGTAGCCCCTGAGGCTTCCCTGTCCATGAAATTCTCCAGGCAAGAATGTTAGAGTGGGTTACTGTGCCCTCCTCCAGGGTTCGAACTCCAATCCTTTATATCTTCTGCATTGGCAGGTGGGTTCCTTACCACTAGCGCCACCTGTGAAGCCCAGGAGATGGGTATAGACACTGGTATTGGCTGAGAAACTAATGATGTTAAACTGTGGCCTCATTCTAGATCTCCAGAAGAGTCAGCTCATCAGAATTGTCCCAAGGAAAAGCTATATACTATCTTGACAAACAAAGGATTTGAATGCACAGTATATTCACTTTTCCAAAATAGCAAAGAAAAAAACAATAAAACACAAAAAACTATAACAGAAACTAGAAAAATAAAATGAAGTTGGCAGCATGATGAAAACTCAAGAAAGAGGAAATGTCTGAAAAAAAAATTATGTATTACAGGATCCAGAGTCATGGTTTAAAAGCAGGCAACCCTTATGAGAAAGTAATAGATAGTTTTAAGGAGAATGCAAAATAAAAACAAAATTGAAGAGGAAAAAAAAGAGGTACAGAGATCAGGAAATTAAGAACTATAGATATTCTTTAAGAAAATAAGATTTGTTAAAGAAGCAACTTTAAGTTAAACTTTTGAGTTGAAAAATATGATTAATAAAGAAATGAAGGGTTAAATATCCAATGAATAAAAATCAAAAGGAACCATTGGATAGTCATTGCTACCCCCCCCCCCCAAAGGAATAACTGGGATGAGAATTATTTTCCTGCTTTAAACAAGTAAAATATTGGGCAAATATACAAAACTATGTTTTTAACCACTGGTCACCAGACGGCACAGGACTGTGAACATTAAAAGAAAGAAAATAAATGAGTGAACTATATTCTTGGGATTTTTGCTTGAAGGTAACATTTGAACTGTATTGAAAAGAAGGAAAGTATACTCTGAGCTGGGGGTTTGGTGGGAGCAAGGGTTTTCTGAGCGCATGAGAAAGACATAGGAGTTCATAGAGGCCAAAGCAGCTGGGATTTGCAGAACAGAGTATTGAAAAGGAGGGGGTTAAGCAGAGAAAAAAAAAACTCCACTGATCTGCATAGCATTGTCTTAAGTCATTGATGTATTAAACAAACAAACAAAGCCCCTTAAAACAGAGTATATAGATGGCTAATCATTCAGTCACGTCTGACTCTTTGTGACCCCACGGACTGTAGCCAACCAGGCTCCTCTGTCCATGGGATTTTCCAGGCAAGAATACTGGAGTGGGTAGCCATTCCCTTCTGCAGGGGATGTTTCCAACCCAGGAATGGAACCCAGGTCTTTTGCACTGAAGGCAGATTCTTTACCGTCTGAGCCACCAGGGAAGCCTGCATATAGATCAGAAGGATATAAAACGAAGTATGGACATAAATTATCTTTATATTTGATACTTCTTTACTTTCTACATATCCTCACTTACTTTAGGTGACATAAAATTGGACCAAAGAATGTATATTGTGAAAGCAACAACCATGATGCTTTATGTGTAGTACTCAGGGATCGGCATAGTGGCAGGGGACTTGCAAGATTAAGTACACCTTAACTTCTAAGCTTCTCCTAAAACGCTCTCTTCTTAAAGGAATGTGGTCCACCTTCTGTTACAGTTATGCTACTTTGTTGTTGCGTGTTAGTTGCTCAGTTGTGTCCAACTCTTTATGACCCCATGGAGTGTAGCCAGTCTCCTCTGTCCATGGAATTCTCCAGGCAAGAATACTGGAGTGCATAGCCATTCCCTTCTCCAGGGGATCTTCCCAACTCAGGGATGGAATTGAGGTCTCTTGCATTGCAGGCAGACTCTTTACCATCTGAGCAACCACAAAGCCCTATTAGGAACTTTGTTATTATTGGGGAAAAAAGCTTCAAAACATAATGCACTTGCTAAATAATAGTAATTTAGTGTTGATACTTTAAAGTTCCAGATGCTTTTTCTTTCAATCTTGGATTTACAAAAGAAATGTATTTTTCCAGTAAAATGTTAACCTGTTCCCATTTTTATTTTCCTTAATATGGAAAATTGGCATGGTAATGTGGCTAATATTAAATCTTTCTTAAAATTAATACCATGTTGCAATGTTATAGGAAATCCACAGACTTTGTAATATAAGGTGCAGAATAGAGGCTGTGTGTATAAAAGAGTTTATGTGCCAATACTGGGTCCTATTTATCTTAAAACATAGCTCTACTTGTCAAGAAAAGAAGAATGGTACAGTATCAGCACTCCAGAAAAATTGTCAATGATGAAAATGTAGTCAATCTCATAATTCTGGGATATAGAGTGTTTTCGAAACATATCTTGCTCTACATAGAACGAGGATTGGAATTCATCAGAACTACCCCTTGCATCTACAAGTCATTAGAAAAACATGTTATTTGAGGTCCCTGCCTACATAAGCATGATTTTTGAAATACTACAAGAAGATACTCCACATCAGTAATCACTGCTGTGGTTTAGCCACTAAGCAGTGCCTGACTCTCTGCGACCCCACGAACCCCAAGCACACCAGTCTTCCCTGGGCTTCACTATCTCGAGGAGTTTGCTCAAATTCATGTTCATTGAATCAGGGGTGTTATCCAACCATCTCATCCTCTACCACCCTCCTTCTCCACCTATCCTTACTCTTTTCCATCATCAGGGTCTTTTCCAATAATTCAGGTCTTGGCATCAGGTAGCCAAAGTATTGGAGTTTCAACTTCAGCATCAATCCTTTAAACCACAGTGAGATACAATTTTATACCCATTCAGATGGCTATTATCTAAAAGAAAAAGAAAAGAAAGAAATAAGAAAGCAAACACACAGAAAGAAAACACACAAAAAGAAAAAAATGTTGTTCAGGATGTGGAGAAATTGGAAAACTTTCACATTACTAATGCAAATGTAAAATAGTGCAGCCATGGTAAAAAGCAGTATGGTGATTCCTCAGAAAATTAGAAGGAACTATGAAATGATCCGGCAACTCCATTTCTCATGTGTACCCAAAAGAACTGAAAATGGGGACTTGAACAGATAACTTCTTTATCTCTCCATCTATTGATGGACATCTATGTTGCTTCCATGTCCTGGCTATTGTAAATATTGCTGCAATGAACATTGGATTACATGTCTTTTAGAGATAAACCCACATACCTGTGGGCACCTTATCTTTGACAAAGGAGGCAAGAATATACAATGGAGAAAAGATAGCCTCTTTGATAAGTGGTTCTGGGAAAACTGGACAGCTATGTGTAAGAAAATGAAATCAGAACACTTCCTAACACCATACACAAAAATAAACTCAAAATAGATTAAAGACTTAAATGTAATGCCAGAGACTATAAAGCTCTTAGAGAAAAGCATAGGCAGTTCACTCTTTGACGTAAATCATGGCAAGATTCTCTCTAACCCACCTCCTAGATTAATGGAAATAAAAAGAAAAATAAACAAATGGGACCTAATAAAACATAAAAGCTTTTGCACAACTAAAGAAACTATAAGCTAGATGAAAAGACAGCCCTTAGAATGGGAGGAAATAATCGCAAATGAAGCCACTGACAAAGGGTTAATCTACAAAATATATAAACAGCTCATACAACTCAATATCAGAAAAACAAACAAACCAATCAAAAAATGGGCAGAAGACCTAAACAGACTTTTCTCCAAAGAAGACATACAGATGACTAATAAACACATGAAGAAGATGCTCAACCAGCACTCATTAGAGAAATGCGAATCAAGAGGTATCACCTAACACCAATCAGAATGGCCATCATCAGAAAAATCTACAAACAATAAATGCTGGAGAGGATGTGGAGAAAAGGGAACCCTCCAGAGCTTGTGGTGGGAATGTAAACTGATACAGCCATTATGGAGAACTGTATGGAGATTCCTTAAAAAACCAGGAATAAATCTACCCTAAAACCCAGCGATTCCAATACTGGCATATACCCTGAGGAGATGCGAGTGAGAGCCTGCTAAGTCGCTTCAGCATCTGCCTCTTTGCCACCCTATGGATTGTAGCCCGCCAGGCTCCATGGCATTCTCCAGGTAAGAATGCTGGAGGGCACTGCTGTGCCGTTGCCATGCCCTCAGGGATCAAACCCGCATCACTTATGCGCCCTGCATTGGAAGGCGGGTTCTTTACCACTAGCACCATCTGGGAAGCTACTTAAACTGGGCATGTACCCTGAGCAGGTGAAACCTGATGAAAGTCAGTGGCTAGGCATTACCTACTGATGGAGAACCACAAACCTGGACATCTTCAAATAAGAATAAACTCTGCTCTCTCAATTACCTGGATTATAATTTATACTTAATCATATTTTATACTAGTCATTCAACACACATAATGTTTTTGTCCATAAATATATGCACTTCTAGTGACGCTTTGATTTTATATTTGCACTTAGAAGACAACTTAAAATGAGGAAGAAAGAATATGTTTATATTTGTCTCTAGACTATTTGCATACAAGTAGTGTTGCCTCCCACCCTTAGATACCATTTCAGGCAATCTGTTTCCCCTCACTGCTTTAAGTGCATTCATCCGATGATATCGATTCTTTTTAATAGAGCAGATATCTTTATCAAACAATGTAAAAGTGTTACATTTTCTCCAGTCATTAAGGATGTTTGCATATATTGCTAAAAATGAAATGCTGACCTGTTGAAGTCTAAAGGAAACTCATTGTACAACATACGGTCTTTGTCAAACACCCGCCCTGGTTTCCAGTATTTCGTCATGAACTCTGCTGTGAACCACTTACCCCAGTCAAGGCCTGAGATTCCTCCTGGTGTTTGGAGAGGGTCCACTTTGTGGCAAGAGTTGGAGAGCTCTCCTAACAGACATGTTCTTTGTTTGGGGTTTTAAAAGGAGTTGAGCTCCAGTCCAGAAAGCTCATTACATGTGCTGCAAACAAGTCCCCTTGTTCCAAGATCCTCATGCTGGGTCATCGTCACTGTAAACACATGTGTACGTAAGTTTTTACTAAGTTTTTTTTTTTTCCCCCAAGAGATGCCATTCAGTCTGGATTAAAATTCTATTTTCAGGGAAATTATTGACATTCGGTCATAACAATTTCCACCGGAGATGATATAAACTTTACTCAAAAATGGAAATCTTAAGTTCCAAGGACCTCAGCGATACTAAGGACACGACATTGCCAATGAACATTTGCACAGAGTTCTCAGAGATTAAGTGGGCATGGAACAGTCAATTAAGCTTACTTGATAGTATCCTGAAAAAAAAAAAAAAATTTAATAGGGAGAGAGAGGGAACACAGAAGCAGACCAGGGCATAAGAAAAGCTGTTACTCAAAGAGTCTCCAGTGAGACTCTTGGATACCAGTTTGCGCAACTATCCCTGAATGTCTTTTGACTCTCACTTAGGTTTACTAAAAAAATAAAAAAAAAAAATCCTCACAAGTCACTTATTCCAAAGCACTCATCAGCAAGGTTATCTGTGGTCACGCCTGTCTTTCAAGAAGCATCGTGTTCCAAAAGCCAACAGAAAGTATGCCTGTCTTTTAGAAAAGAATCTCGAGTCTCTTCTTAAATTAATACCTGGCAAAGTAGCAGCAGATTTTGCTATAAATGAATGACAAGGGGATGAATGAATGGATACACGAATAAATCAAATGAAGGAGGCGTGAAGAAACTCTAATCAAATTGAAGCCCTTGTGATGACTATCAATCAGGTCATCTAGGCTGACATCCTAAAACACAGACTAAAAGGTCTACTTCAAGTTTCCCGGGTGGCACAGTGGAAAAGAATCTGCCTGCCAGTGCAGGAGATGCAAGAGACGTGGATTCAATCCCTGGGTCAGGAAGATCCCCTGGAGTAGGAAATGCAGTCCACTCCGTATTCTTACCTGGAGAAATCCCATGGACAGAAGAGCCTGCCAGGCTACAGTCCATGGGGTTGCAAAGAGTCCAACATGACTGAGCACACACACAGCACAGCATGAAAATAACTCTTTTGATTCAAGTAAGCAGAATAAAGTAACTCCTACAAAACCTTAGCATCACATACCTCACTGCTAGCTCACCTATCATAGCAATGGCATTCACATGCCTGCATTAGCACATAATTTCTCCTAAAGTTACCTGCTGCTCTGTGAGATCTCTGTATGTATAAACATTGTCTTATTTTAATTTTATTTTTTCATTTCCTATGGAGTCACTGGCTGCTACAGTCCAGCTGGTAGAAGTTGCCTTTTAAAATGGCCTAAAATATACATGATGATCTGTAACTAAAATTTCGAAGTTCTTTAAGGCAGAAATCCATAAAATATTCAAGAGGAAAATGAAAGATACAATAGAACTGGGCTATGGGAATTATATTGTAAATGAAATTTAGTCTACCAGTTTCTTAAAGACAGAGACCACATCTTAATTATTCCTGTATCTTTGGCACCTAGTTCAGGGCCCATTGTAGTTAACTCCTTAATTTGTCTGGAATAGTTACTAATACCTTTGAAATATTTATTCATGAATAACTGAAGAGATGACTCTGTGTTCTCATTTAGGCCTATACACAAGAGATCTCGGAAATCAAAGCTGAATACTCCCTGGAAGGACTGATGCTGAAGCTGAAGCTTCAGTACTTTGGCCACCTGATGTGAAGAGCTGACTCACTGGAAAAACACCCTGATGCTGACAAGATTGAAGGCTAAAGGAGAAAGGGATGGCAGACAATGAGACGGTTCGATGGCATCTCTGACTCAATGGAAATGAATCTGACCAAACCCTGGGAGTTAGTGAAGGACAGGGGAGCCCAGGGCTCTGCCGTCCATGGGGTCACAGAGAGTCAGACATGACTGAGTAACTGAACTACATGAGATTTCCGTGTCTAGGTCTAACACGTCTTCAGTCAAGGTTCTGTTCAGCTCAGTCGCTAGTAGTCAATTAGGATCGAAGGTTAGAAATTGAAAGAGAGTCTTCAATGTTTTCAAGAGTTTGTAAAATCTTAGAACTGCCCACTTTGGTTCACATGAAATCAGCAGAAATTATGGCATAAACTAGAAAGTTGACTATAGCCAGGAAGAGAATTGCAATTTGGCCTCTAAGCAGATGGAAGCAGCAACAGATTCTTAAATAATTGCCACAGATTTAAGTGCAAAGATATGAATTATCTGCACAGGTTGTGGGGGTGGGTGGTGAGAATAAAATAAGGACTTCCTGGTGTTCTGTGGAAAAGGTAACAATTCACATCATTGCCTCTTGTCATCCTTGAGCTCATAGAACCTTGATATTTACACACCAGCCATACCCACCCTCCACCCTGGATCATCATTTTCCACCTGGAATCTTCCCTGGAATTTCTGACTCTTTTTTTCATTCCATCATTGACTTCTCAAGATGATTCCCCATAAACAGAAAATGACATCCTATCGCATCCATTGGGTGGTTCTGTGCCCTGAGAATTCAGGGAGAAGCCGATTTTTGTTCAAGTCCAGGGAAAACCCACTAGTCACTTTTCCAACATGAAGCTGTGACCCACCGAAGCAAGTTACATCACTCACACTGGAAAGAGAAGAAGTATTTACAGCATTACAAGTAAAACTCCATGAGCCTCAGTCTAAGTGCAGAGAAAACTATCTCAAACCTTAAAAAATCATTGGGCAAAAACAGTTTTAAAAGCCCAAGCTTCATTTTAATTTTTTCCTTCCTCTGGTCAGATATGATTGACTATCTCATATCTGTGCAATGAAGATGTGCTGCCAAAATCTCTCTTGGTATTCCTGGTGTTGCTTTTTTAAAATTTTTAAAGAGTTTGCATTTATGTATTTCTTTATTTCTTGGCAGGAAAACTCAGGGTGCCAATTGTTGGAGCTACACAGAGTCGAACACCCAGCCAGTGCATGGATCACCATACTGCCTTCAGCCTTAAACCGAGTGAATCTGTGTGGTCTTACAGCAGCATTATCCATGCTAAGAGGGGGGCTTCATTAGCTTGAGGCAAAGATGATGCTCAGGCTTTCCAAAGATCCGCAAAGAGTCGGCCACGAATGAAGTGACTTAGCATACACACACACAAAGATGATGCTGACTACAGACCTGCCCTCAAATGACGACCATCTGAATCATCATTTGACTAAATGTAATAGGACCATCTTATTTGTTTTTTTTTTTTTTAAATATATATTTATTTATTTATTTGACTGCATGAGGTCTTAGTTACAGAGACTTAGTTACAGCACATGGGATCTTGTTCCCTGACCAGGGTATGAACCCGGGCCCCCTGCATTGGAAGCAGAGAGTCTTAGCCACTGAACCACCAGGGAAGTCCCGGACCATCTTATTTGAATGCAGGAGAGGTTGATCTGTAATCAGCTGAGCTAAAATGAAACTTTCTTGACACCAAAGCCACAAAGAAATGATAAAGACATCCCCCCTAACCTTGCACTAACGCTCCACTAACTCGCCCCTGTATCTCTTCCCACACCCACAAGGAACAAAAATTCCCCTCCGATACCATGACCAATTCTTCTGGGAAAGCCAACCCAAGTGTGGGAAAGCGCTTTTTTTGTTGTTGTTGTGCTTGAATTTCTTAAGAAGACTTCAGAGGGGAAACTGAATCCAGAAGAGAATGCACTGGAAATGTCGTGTTTTTAATTTTCATAAAGCATCTTCCGTCTGGCTCCACACAGCTCATCGCGGAGGCTCGCAGCCCGCGAGTCTGTTGTGGGAGGTCGGTCCCCGTTTCCCTGTCGGGCAGACAATGACACAGGCAGAAAATCCCTCTCTTGACAAAACGCACCCCACAGGAAAATCAAGGCTGGTTTTTTTTTTTTTTTTTTTTTCGGTCCTGCCAACCTAGTTATTTTTCTTTAATGATTGTGGAGCTGACTACACACAGCCGAACAATGTTCACTAGAAATAGATTAACTCGGCCTTTCACGGGGGATGTGAGCTGGCTCCTGGGGCTGGTTAAGAAGACAAAAGGCAGGCGGACAAAAAGCCTCTCCCCTCTCCCTCCCGGCTTTGATGCTGCGTCTCGGCCCTTCTGTGCGGTGACAGCCTCATCGCTCCTGATTGATCTGAGAACCTGGGCGCTGCGATGCCTCGCCACGTTTTGTCTCCGCGTCGCCGGCAGCCACTTTGCATGCGGGTCCCGCATCCGAGACATCCCCCGCCCCGCGCCCCGCCGCCAGATACAGAAGCGCTTTGTTCGCCCGACCCCGCCTGCTCCTTGCTGGAGGAGTTACTCCTGGGGGCCCGCTTCTTGTTCTCCAACATGAAAATGTGTGAAGCATAAACCTCCAGCTGTGCATACTTACCTCCCCGCGGTGTTAAAAAGTTCAATATACAAAACACCTGGTTTCAAGTAAAATGGACAGCGAGATATACGGCAAAGAGACAGTTTTAATATACCCCGTAGGGCCCTGGGGCGGTTTTGAAATGAAAGAAACAACGCGCTTTTTTTTTTTTTTTTTTCAGATGAGGTTTTACTATTTTACAAATAATGATCCAATAAACATCCCACAGTGGACAGGAAAGTTGTCAGAACACAGTGGAAAGGGTGATTGTCATGTAAATGAAGTCACACAGAGATTTGCATACTCTGTAAATCTATTTCTGGTCTGTAAAATTATCTTTAGGAGAGATGTGCTTGCTTGCATGCTGCGACTTAGCTTCAGTCGTGTCCTGCTCTTTTCAACCCCGTGGACTGTACCCCACCAAGCTCCTGCATCCATGAGATTCTCCTGGCAAGAACACGGAACTGATTTGCCATGCCCTCCTCCAGGGGACCTTCCCAGGAATTGAACCTGCGTTTCCTAAGTTGCAGGCAGATTCTTTACCCACTGAGCCACCTAGGAAGCCCCTACTCAGCCATAAAAAAGAGTAAATTTGAGCCAGTTGAACTGAGGTGGAAGAACCTAGAGTCTCTTCTACAGAGTAAAGTAAGTCAAAAAGAGAAAAAGATCCTATATGAACACGTACGGAATCTAGAAAGGTGATACTGAGGAGCCTATTTGCAGGGCAGGAAGAGAGACACAGACACAGAGATCAGACTTGTGGCCACAGCGGGTGAGAGGAACGGAGAGGAGCTGAAATGTATCTATTAGCATATGTAAAATAGGCAGTGGGAAGCCGCTGTGTAAACAAGGGGAGTTCAGCCTGGAGCTCTGGAATGACCTAGCAGGGTGGGATGGGGAGTGGGTGAGCGGAAGGCTCCAGAGGGAGGGGATATATAAACACTTCAGCTGATTCATGTCGTTGCAAGGTAGAGAACAGCACACCATTGTAAAACAATGATCCTCCAATTAAAAATAACTTTTAAAAAAGGGTCTGAACTTAGCATTCTACAGTATTCCCATGCATCCGAAATGCAGTTGCTCAGAATCTCAGACCTTCCGGCCAGAACTTCTGAGTTCACATTTCCCTGTTCCTTATGCTGTCCATGTGACATCCAACCAGCAACTGGCTGCGGTGTCCATTTCTGTAAAGTGGGAATGGTATCAGCACCAATATCATCACATTTGAAAGAGGATGAGATGAGTTAAAATAGCAAAAAAGTCTCAGACTAGTGTCTGTCACATAATAAAACTCAGAATTCAGTCATCATCCTCATCCTCATTATCAATTTTATAAACTCTTTGATCCTACATTATATATGTATCCTGATAGTAAATAGTGGCTCAGATGGTAAAGAATCTGTCTGCAATGTGGGAGACCTGGGTTCGATCCCTGAGCTGGGAAGATCCCCTGGAGGAGGGCACAGAACCCACTCCAGCATTCTTGCCTGGAGAATCCCCATGGACAGAGCAGCCTGCTGGGCTACAGTCCACGAGGTTGCAAAGAGTCGGACATGACTGAGTGACTAAGCATGGTAGCAAACTATTTTACTTAATATTTTGCAGTATTTTTATTTCAGATATTTGGGGGAAAAAATGGAAACGGGAACAACAGCGGCTTCAGTAAAGTAGGATTATGGGAGAAGAGGTAGTGTCCTCCTGTTTCATAAAACATATTTAAGACTTGCTTTAAATTGTCTACTAAAAACTATATTTTACTTCTGCAATTATCTTTTATTGTGGTAAAAATACAGGTAACATCAAATCTCCCATTTTAATCATTTTAGACCATACAATTTATTCAGATGGCCTTAAATGTCTTCACAGTATTTTCTAGCCATTATCTCTTCTATTTCTAGTATTATTTTCATCACTCCAAATGGAAATCTTGTATCTATTAAACAGTCACTTTTCATCCTCCTGCCCCAGCCTCTGACAACCCCCAGTCTGCTTTCTGTCTGTATCAGTTTGCTTGTTTTGGGTATTTCATCTAAAGAGAATTATAAAACATCTCTCACAGTTAACAATGTGACCACACTTCAGCCAGGTTATAGCAAGTGTCAGTACTTCAGTCCTTTTATAGGGCTGAATTATATTCCATCATATGACTGTACAGCCTTTGGTTTATCCATTCACCTCTTGATGACATTTGGGTTATTTCCATGTGTTGGCTGCTGTGACTTGTACCACTATGAACATTCATGTGCATGTATTTGATTGAATACCTGATTGAAACTCCTTTGGGTCTACACCTAGGAGTGGATACAAAATGTTTTTCATTGTGATTGAGGTATGTTAAATGGATATGGTAGGCCGATATTTTAGATAACAACAAATTTTTTTTAACCACATTTCTATTATCCGTAACTCTTCACACCAGTCTGTTCTTTGCTTTTAGAAAGACTGCACATACAACCTAGAATAAGGAAGGCAAATGAGTTATAGAATAAATATATTTTTTATTTTGAGCCAAGCCTTTCAAATTCTAGAGACATGCACTTGATGGAAATTATCTTTGACATTCAGAAGATAAATGTTTTGAATGTCAGCAACAAAAACATGCTGAAGTGGGGCATAGAATGAACCTATAAACAAGCAACTGGAAAGAACGTATTTGAGAAGCCACATCTACCTTCATCACCATCCAACAGCCTCTCCCCACCACCAACAATCACAATTCTGCTAAAAAGGAGATGGTCATTGTTGTCTGGTGAGAAAAAGAATCATAATTATCAGAGACACTCAAGAGAGTCAGTGGTTGATAGAAAACACAAAGAAAGGGGCATTTTTCCTTGGCCTCCAGGATGGCTGAAAACCTTGCTGCTGCTGCTAAGTCGCTTCAGTCGTGGCCGACTCTGTGCGACCCCTAGACGGCAGCCCACCAGGCTCCCCCATCCCTGGGATTCTCCAGGCGAGAACACTGAAGTGGGTTGCCACTTCCTTCTCCAATGCATGAAAGTGAAAACTGAAAGTGAAGTCACTCAGTCGTGTCCGACTCTTCGTGACTACCAGGTTCCTCCGTCCATGGGATCCTCCAGGCAAGAGTTCTGGAGTGGGTTGCCATTTCCTTCTCCGAAAACCTTGAGAAAGGGATAATCAAAAGATGGAAACTTCAGATAACTTTGGGGGAAATCCCAGAAGACGAAGGACCCAAGTCTTGATTCCCTGGGAACTGCAGGGGTGAGATAGCCGATTTCACACGGGGCTAGAATGATGAACACCCAAGTCTGAGCCCTGTTCAGGGGCTGGCCTGAGTCTTTTCTCTTCACCCTACCCCAACTCCTGCAAGCTAAGACTTTTATCAAACCTGGATTGTTTATTTCTAATACATGAAATACAACTATTTACTTATAAGGAAAAACATGATTTAACATGTAAAGCTCATGTTATTTTATAACAACAGCTTCATTCTAACTAATCCTTTTAAATTTAGCTTTGCATTTACTAGAGCTTCTGTTTTTATAAGATCACTAGGTAAAGGAGATATGACATTTATTTTCTTTTACGTGAATATCCCAATCTAAAAAGTGGGATAAATTCTTCCTAGGAGAAAGTAGAATGAATTGTTTATCCTCAATCTGAAACACAGTCTAGAAACTAGTCTTAAAACCTCGATTGCTGGGTTAATATAACATTTTTAAACAGAAATGATACCAGACATTCTGATTCAATTTTTTCTATAACTTAAGGGGAGTGGGGAAGGGTCAGATATGTGCAGCATACTTTCTCTATAGAGTGTCAGTATCAATTTTTTTTTTTAATATCCATGATTTTTTTATTGAAGTATAGTTGATTTACACAGTTGTGTTAGTTTCAGGGTTTATAGATAGTAATATATTCAATATATTAATGTATCTATCTATCTATATATATAGATGTAGATTGCTCAATCTTGTCTGACTGAGCATGGACTGACAGACCCCATGGACTGTAGCTCACCAGGCTCTTCTGTCCATGGGGATTCTCCAGGCAAGAATACTGGAGTGGGTCACCATTTCCTTCTCCAGGAGGTCTTCCTGGGGTCTCCTGCATTGCAGGCGGATTCTTTACTAGCTGAGCTACCAGGGAAGTCCCCTTTCCCCTATGAGTTATGACAAAATATTGAGTATATTTTCCAGTGCTATACAGTAGGTCCTTCATGGTTATTTATTTATATATAAGAGTGTATATCTATTAATCCCAAACTCCTAATTTGAATACAGTGTTTAAAGGCATATTCGGGGGTTCTGCTAACTTGAGCTGGCAGAGGGGTCAAGGTGGAGCAGAGAGAAGTCCTTTTAATATTTCCAATCTGCTTGATGGGTATATCGGGACAGGTTGTTTTGTTGTGTTTCCACTTTTAGCATCTCTACATTTTACTTCTTCCAACAGGATGCTGCCATAAGTTCTGTAACAGAGATGACACACATGTGCCCAAGTAGAACCAGAATTTTTAAACAATGGTCATCTAGTCAACTCCTTTCTCTGCAAGTGATGCTAGAGGCTGGTTACAATAGAAATGATTCCTGGGGCTAATTCCAGGGAAAGTGCATTCCTTAATAGCTTGTTTCGATCTGGGGGAGAAAAATGTACAAAATTGATATCTGGAAAGAATATATTTAGGAATCAGCACACCACACTGGCAGCCCATTCACAAACACTGCAGGTACCTTGACGCTTCCCTAAGCTGCCGAGAACACAAATTGGATTACGCCAACATTGTCATTTAAACTGGCAGTGAAAATAGTCTGATAAATGTCAGCCTGCCACCGGGCAGCTTAATTGTTCTATTTTGCCATGAGCCAAAGTGATAAGGTACAATTTATTCCATCTAATGTTATAGACAAACAAATATTTAACAAATCCTGATTAAAATCCATTGCCAGATAACAATACACCTTCAACAGCAGTGATGGCTTAGACCAGTGAAGGGGATTCCATGAAATGCTGAATTTGAAGAGAGAGATGGTTTGCATTTGAGCTCACCAGAGCCCAATGCATTGAAATCATATTATAATGAGTTCTGGGTGTCCCTGTTATCTTAGCTGGTAAAGAATCTGCCTGCAATGCGGGAGACCCTGGTTCAACTCCTGGGTTGGGAAGATCACCTGGAGAAGGAAATGGCTACCCACTCCAATATTCTTGCTTGGAGAAGTCAATGGACAGAGGAGCCTGGCAGGCTACAGTCAAAGGGGTCACAAAGAGTCAGACATGACTGAGTGACTCAACATAGCACAACATAATGTGTTCTGTTTTTTTTTATAAAAAGTAAGACAAAAAGTATTGGAGGCTAGAATTTTTTTCATATGATGAGGAAAATTTGTAGCTCAGCAATTACTTCTGTGGATACAGATGCTAATAAAAGGAGTTGTCAGCCAGAGGTCAATGGACTCAGGTGATACATTTATATGAAAGTGAAGAAATCTGTTGTGGACAAAAGGTGCAGTTGGCATGCAATATGGTTTTGCAACTGAGGCTACAAGAAGCTTGGAATTGAGGTGGCCTTTCAGAAGTACTCTGAACTTTAGCTGAGAGGCTGGAATCTTAAATCTGCATATTCACCAGTCTCTAGTCATGGACTACCCGTTGGAAGTGAGGTTGACTTGGGGAAGGCAGTTCATGACTGAGCGTAATTCCCAGCAGCCACAGCCTGAGGGGGAGGCACCTGTAGGTCCTAAAAAGGGTTTCTGGCTGGAGCCACACTCTGTCTTTGCTGTTGTCCAGTCATGAAGTCATGCCCAACTTTTTGTGACCTCATGGACTGCAGTAGGCAGGCTCCTGTGTTGTTCACTGCCTCCTGGAGTTTGCTCACACTTACGTCCATTGAATTGCTGCTGCCATCTAACCATCTCATAATCTGTCTCCCCCTTCTCCTCCCACCTTCAATCTTCGCCAGCATTAGGGTCTTTTTCCAATGTTTTGTCAACTCTTCCCATCAGGTGGCCAACGTATTGGAGCTTCAGCTTTAGCATCAGTCCTTTTAAAGAATATTCAGAGTTGATTTCCTTTAGGATGGACTGGTTTGATCTCCTTGCTCTCCAAGGGGCTTTCAAGAGTCTTCTACAGCATGACAATTGAAAGCATCAATTCTTCAGCACACACCCTTCTTTATGGTCCAACTCTCATGTCCATACCGGACGGTGTAAAAGCCGTAGCTGTGACTATACAGAACTTTGTTGGCAAAGTAATGTCTTTGCTTTTTAATATGCTAAGCATGTTACTTCATGGCAAGTAGAAAGGGAAAAATGGAAGCAGTGACATTTTATTTTCTTGGGTTCAAAAATCACTGCAGACGGCGACTGCAATCATGAAATTAAAAGATGCTTGCCCCTTGGAAGGAAAGCTGTGACATACCTAGATACCATGTCTACTTCATATCTGTATAGACCATTTCAGAAAGGCAAACTGTACTCCACCAGCCCATCATCTATCAAATATATTCAGAAGTTGAACTGTCAGTGTGTGAAGCTTGACATACGACAGGGTGAGAACCAGGGTGCTCTCATAAAGGAGTCTGCTGCTGCTGCTAAGTCGCTTTAGTCGTGTCCAAATCTGTGAGACCCCACAGACGGCAGCCCACCAGGCTCCCCCATCCCTGGGATTCTCCAGGCAAGAACACTGGAGTGGATTGCCATTTCCTTCTCCAATGCATGAAAGTGAAAAATGAAAGTGAAGTCACTCAGTCGTGTCAGACTCTTAGCGACCCTGTGGACTGCAGCCTACCAGGCTCCTCCATCCATGGAATTTTCCAGGCGAGAGCACTGGAGTGGGGTGCCATTGCCTTCTCCAATAAAGGAGTCTACTGCCTGGTAAATGCTGATACCCTTGTACTCCTCTCCCAGATAGATCAAGCCTCGGTGGCTAATGAGGGATCTTTTTCTGACCTGTGATTCTGGATTCTGGATCATTAATAAATCACCAGTATTGTATGTAGATATAATACTCCCATGATGTGACTCCTGTAGGACACATCGGAAGGTCACGCTTCGTATTTCTGAGGCTTGGATTCGGCTCAGATTACTCCATAAACTACTCGTATATTTCACTTGTGCTCAACCCTGGTGTGACCAGCACCTTTAATCCATGCCTAGTCAACCATACAATATATACACATCTAGAAGCCTATTTGCAAGGCTGAATTCTTTAGCTTTTCTCTTCTACAGCTGTAAAGAGGAGGGACATGCATTCCAAATGATCTCTGAACCAGAAACCCTGGAACGCTCACCATTTTAGACACAGTGGCTGGTTAGATCCTGGCCGCAGGAGTGCTGAGACCAAGACTCCCCAGCATGTGAGGTTTGGGGGTTGAGTGAGATCTGGGTTTGGGGGGAGCAAGCCTGAGAATAACAACTCTTGGGACCTCCCTTTGGACACAGACTACAGTCTGGATTAACTGCATTTGTCATTTTGCATTCCTACGAAGACATATTTGGGTGTTTTGGAATAAAAAACACCATATTCAATCTCTTATCAAACTTTTATAAGCTGTTGCCATATGTAATGTGGGTGCCTGCATATGTATCAGTGGCCACAAAACTTGCTAACTTTCCAAGGGACATCTGATAAGTTTCAGATGCTTGAGAACCTTCGCAGAGGCTGGCCAGCACTTGTGGCTGGTGTGGTGTGACTGTGATGATAAGTATACGTATGAAGTGGGGTGAGGGGGAGATTGGGTTGCTAGTCGTTGTGAACTTCTTGAAGACAAAGCTGTGCTTGATTCATCATTTATTCCTGCCACTACCCACAACGAATGGTGAACACTAGTGACACTATTTTTTTTTTTTTTTGTACTAAAATAAACAGAGTACTGCTTCTGAACCTTTGTGGGCTGCACTTGAGAATGACTCAAACCCTTGGGAAAACATGACTCTGATGGTATAGAGGGCCAGCTCCTATACAAGGCTATGCACCTGTGAATATAAAATAAATCTTGGTTGACGGGTTGACTAGTGTATACAATACTTGTATGGTTTGCCTTAAGATCAAGCAATGGACTAAATAATCTTGCAAGGTCTATTCCAGCCTGATAATTCGGCTTTTGTCTTTCTGGTCACAGTTGAAAGATGATACCCAGAGCTCTAATATTGCCTGTTTTGACATGTGAACTTTAATAAACGATGCGTGGCCTATTGTGCAGTCTACCTTAAGCACACGTGTAGATGGCCCTTTCATTAGTGACCGTGGCCAAGATGCTATGTTGACACCACAGGTCAAGGGCTTTACCCCATGGGCTTAATAGGACTTGAAGAAAAAAAGGTAGTCTCCTACCTAAGTGCTTTAGGCCACGGCTGTGGTTGTTATCTCTCAGAAGTCACTGTTTTGGGGTTATACCTCCGAGGGCAACTTAATGAGTGACAACAGGATCATTTAAGGAGTGAAAGGTCCTTGGGGTGTGGTAGTTAAGGCATGCAGAACCAGTTACTTTTTTTTCTTGTTTTTTGTATGAATATGGAATCTGTGGCAGCTCATAGAATGCCAGTGAATTACAGAAAATGCCTTTTTAAAAATAATTTTCATGGTTTGATCCTATTCATATGGACTGACTTAAACTTGCTTAACACAGAGAGAGTAACTATAAAAATAGTCACTTGCTCACTTAACAAATATGGACCAAAATAATGGTGACAAAAATAATGGTAGCTTCCCACTGCCCAGTAAATGATTCACAACTCTCTATTTACAAAGTATTGAAGTAAAATACAGTTGACTGTAAGTCAGTGGATTTTCTAATTACATCTTAGAACTAAGTGGTTTTAATAAATATTTCTATCTTTCAGGTTCAATTTAATATTGCTTTCTATTATGTAGTATGCAAAAATTGTGCTATTAAACTTCCTCTAGCCAGGTTGCAAATGCAGGAGACCAGGGTTCGAACCCTGGGTTGGGAAGATCGCTAGGAGAAGGGAATGGCTCCCATTCCAGTATTTTTGCCTGGAGAATTCCATGGACAGAGGAGCCTGGTGGGCTACAGTCCATGGGGTTGAAATGAGTTGGACATGACCAAACAACTAATACTTTTTACACTAAGGAAAGTATTATTTAGAGACAGTTTGGCATAGTGGCTAAGATTTTAGACTGTGTCAAAAGGACAAGTTTGACTCAAGGTCTGCCAGTAACTGGCTATATAACTTTAAACTCATCGTTTTACCTCTTTTTGAGTTTCCTCATTGGTAAGATGATGATGGTAGAGATAAAATAATCATCTAGATAGTTGAATCTTGATGACAATTAAGCAAGTCAATTTGCAACAGAGGATGAGATGATTGGATGGCATCACCAATTCAATGGACAAGATTTTGAGCAAACTCTGGGAGATAGTGAAGGACAGGGAAGCCTGGCATGCTGTAGCCCATGGGATCGCAAAGAGTAGGATACAACTTAGTGACTGAACAACAACAAGAATTCTTGAAGACAGCCTATTAGAAGTCTTGCACACAGTAGGCACACGGTATATTTTGACTACTCTCATTACCTGCTAATGGTTTAAAGAACTAAATGTTAGAGCACTAACAATTACATACCGGTAGCACTGAAACTGTAGAGATTCTGCAGAAAAGAACATCGCCTTAAAAGACACATGTAAAGGTATTTGCTAGGACTTTCCTTTTAGAATATGCGTGCAATTGATCTTTGAGAAATTTTGCATTAACTAAAATTGCATCACTATGAATACTGACAAAAGAAAGGTCCTGTATTGTCAAGGGCATCAAGGTCTAAAGAGCTGAATTCATGTCCTTCTTTGTCGGTTTCTACCATTGGCTGAGTTACTTGGGGTCTTGGGCCCTTGGTGTTCCCATCTACAAAAGAGGGATAATATCTGTCACAGATAATCCATGACTTGACTAAAGACCATGAATGCAAAGCCCACAGTTCGAAGTCAGCACTAAATAAAGGGTAGTCACCCCTGTTATTTCAAATAGGAGACAGTTTGTTTCATTCAGGTCTCAAATTATAAAAAAGGACATTATGCTGTGCAAATAAATAACATAGCCATGTGCTGGAATCTTTGAAATGATATCCAAACTTATTTTTACTCAATTCAGGGAAGACAAAGAAAGAAAACTGATCATGTGAAAAAGCAGGGTAGGCTGGCTTGTTTAAGACGTAGCGGAACTTGATAATCGGGAAACTTGACATCACATTCCCTGCAGAAGGTACTCAATGCCAATTAGGGCTTTCCATGTTGACAGCCCTATGAGCTATGCTCACTCTGTGCATGCATGCTAAGTCATTTCAGTCACGTCCAACTCTTTGAGGCCCTATGGATTATAGCCTGCCAGGCTCCTCTGTCTGGGATTATCTAGGCAAGAATACTGGAGTGGGTTGCCATTTTCTCCTCCAGGGCATCTTCCTAACCCGGGGATGGAACCTGTGTCTCTTAAGTCTCCCGCTCTGACAAGTGTTTTGTTTTGTTTTGGTTAATTTTTACCACTAGCGCCACCTGGGAAGCCCTTTTACTTGCTGTACATCCACTGCAAATAGTAGAACTTCTCAGGCTGAGATTTGGGCTGGTCCATGCCAGATGCCAACACTGGAGAATAAAGAACCATCCAAAGGGGAAAAAGAACCACTCAAAGAATTTGGTCTAATGTTAGGCCTGAATTTGGCCTTTCACGACTTGAAAAAGTGGAAGGGGGTTGTACTCTGTTAATGTTTCTAGGTTTCGACTATGTGTCTCCATTCATTTTACTTTTTTCCATTTCAGAGGAAAACATTCTGGATTACAGAGTGATAATATTAGTAGACTTCACCTCCCTTTAAGACTGCTACAAAATAATAATTAGATGGCAACTTCTGACAAAATAAACATGAATCATTGAAGGCTTCCTTTCTCAGATGCTGGATCCCTTGGAAATATTTCTACAAATCTATTTATTTTTAAGTGTAAAAGAACTTTAGATTGTAAGATCACCCTGGTAATAAATAAAAGTGATCCTGGAAAACAGATTGGGGCATTTGGTAGTTGAAATTTTCTAAAATTACATGATAAAGCATTAAATTTGAGTTTCTACGGTTTTATTCTTTGAAAGCATTACTTTAAGGTGATTTGGTGTAAAGATTCTATTTATTATCTTGATTTAAAAAAACTCAGATATTGAAATTTACATCTGAGCAAGAAATTAATCTAAAATGAAAAACTGTACTGTCAAAGATTAGGATCCACTTGAGACCAGCCCCCATCTTCCACGGCATTTACCATGTAAACTCCTTCAGTCTTCCTGTCTCCTTACATGCTTATCTATAAACCAAGATGTCCTTACATGTTCATCTGTAAGTCAGGATCTCAACTTGCCAACCTTGGGGAAGAGGCATGGTGTGGGACAGACAAATGCCCCAGTCAGTCAGATTCCAGACAACTCTGTGTATTCTTTCCACCTTCATTAATGCTCCTGTGCATTCTCTCTCCACCTACCAAGGCCTGTCTAGGTATAACACTTATACATAGCATCATGGTATCTTCACATGTGAATTGTGGAACAATTCACAGCTGTCTGCTGACTTCTCAAAGACAATTGCAGATAATTCAGACAAAGGCAGCTTTGTTTTGCTTTGACCAGTTGTTGTTGTTATTTTTTTAACCCTAAATGGATGTACTTCCCTGGAGGTTCAATGGTTAAGAACCTGCCTTGCAATGCAGGGGACGTGGGTTTGATCCCTGGTCCAGGAGCTAGGACCTCACATGCTAGTTGCATGCTTGTCTGCAACTACTGAGCCTGAACGCCCTGAGCCCATGTGCCACAAGTAGAGTCTGGGAACCCCAAGGAAAGATTCTACGTGATGCAGTAAAGACCCAGTGGGCTGCAAATGAGACCTGATGGAGTCAAACACATTGTTCGTTCATTGTTCAGTTGCTCAGTCATGTCCAATTCTTTGTGACCCCATGGACTGCAGCACGCCAGGCTTCCCTGTCCTTCATCATCTCCCAGGGTTTGCTCAAACCCATGTCCATTAAACCAGTGATGCCATCCAACCATCTCACCCTCTGTCATTCCCTTCTCCTCTTGCCCTCAATCTTTCCCAGCATCAGGGTCTTTTCCAATGAGTCAGCTCTTCACGTTAGGTGGCCAAAGTATTGAAGCTTCAGCTTCAGTATCAGTCCTCCCAATGAATATTCAAGGTTGATTTCCTTTAGGACTGACTGGTTTGACCAAACACCTAAAAAATTTTTTTTTAAAGTTTCTAAAAGTCCTACATGGATAATGCAGAATCTTAAGCAATAATGATAATAATCGCACAATTTAGGCTGAGCAGATATCCTTCGGTAGTTTAGAAGAGGAGTGAAATTCACAGACCCCAGTGGAAGCAGCTCTCTGGGTGCAGATACGAGGCAGGCGAGTGAGCCTTGAACCAAAGCCCGCCCCGTGAGCGCATTGCACAGCTGGGCTGGCACCTGCCTTTGCTTCACTACCCAGCTGGCTGTCGGCTTTGTGGCTGGGTCTCAGCCCTCTAAATATGCTTCTTTCAATTTAGACCACTCATGCCGAAGGCCAAGGTCATTTTCACCGATTCTTCTGGCGACACTGACAGGCACGTTCGGAAATGAAAAGTGGAGCTTCAGGAAGTAGAAGCTCTGAGTACACGCCCAGCATTATCACCTTTACACAAATTAAGTCCATGAAAGCTGGCACGCAACGGACAGTCATTATTTTATGCAAAGGTAGCACAAAGTCCTACTTTTCTGTGGCTTTTACAGCCATTAGAATCAAAGCGAACGAATGCCATTGCTATCTTACTTCCAGCACAATTACTGCACTTTTATAAAATACACTCGGGGTTCTTTCCCAGAAAAAGGCAGTGTCAGTAATGTAGCTCATACTAATCAAAAGCAATTCTGGACAGAAAACATTCATTTTATGAATATAGAAATTTCTTCCATTATATCTGAGACAGAGTGTGATGGTGGCATTCGGCAGAGCTACAGGGCAAATCATGAAAGTAATTTACTGGCCATAAAAGAAATTCTTAATTAGAAAATAAGGTTCATTTCAATAGCTCTGCTATGAAATGAGTGATGATGGATGGCCAATAAGTGGATTTTACTTTTATGTGCTTCATATTCTTCCTTTCCTGGAATTATGGTCAACAAAGGTGACTACATTCCTGTATGTTTTCCAGTGGTTCTTGATGAAATTATTAGGCATTCTTCATAATATTAATTTACAACTGTCTTCAAATTGTAAGAATTTATATAGGCAGATTCATATTAAAATGCATTAAATATACAAGTGGGGAAAAATGCTCCATGAGCTTTTTAAAGACAAGCATTGTGCTTTCCTGGTGGTTCAGGGGTAAGGAATCAGCCTGCCAGTGCAGGAGACACAGGTTCGATCCCTAGTCTGGGAAGATCCCGTATGCCGTCTGGAGGCTACACCCATGCACCATGACTATGGAGCCTGCGCGCTGGAGCCCAGAAGCTGCAACGACTGGGCTCACATGCTGCAGCTACTGAAACCTGGGGCCCTAGAGCCCGTGCTCCACAGGGAGAGACGCCAAGGCAATGAGAGGCCCGTGCACCCCAACCAGAGAGGAGCCCCCACTCGCCGCCATGAGAGAAAGCCAGAGGGCAGCAAGGAAGACCCAGCACAGACAGGAGTAAGTAAGCGGATAAACAATTACATGCAGCTCTGTAAAAAAATAAAGAAGCACTAGGCGAGGCCAGGACTGGTCTTCGCAACGACTGTTTCTGGATGTTTCCTATTCTATTTTGCTATTTGAAAGACATATTCCAGTTACTAAGGAGCAGACAACGACATAGTTTCCTTCTACTGCATGGAGCACTGCATTTCTTCTTTGTTTTTCTTCCTGTTTTCTTTTTTCTGTTTAACTTTTAGGACGAACACACATGGGAATGATTAGTTCTGCATTTAATTCTCAAAATAGGAAAACAATTCTTTCACCAATGCTTCATTTAAAAACTCTTACTACCGCCTCCTGTTTTGATTTGCTAGTCAGTATTATCAACTAATTTCCAATTAACAACCTGATTCATCTTCATAGTAATCCTACAATGAATACTATTGTGATCATCCTTTTTTAAAATTTATTTTAAAAGTCACTCAGTTGTGTCTGACTATTTGCAATCCCATGAACACACCCATTTCATGAACGAGAAAACCAAGATACCAAAAGTCTCCCTAACTTGATGACAGTTATCCAGCTAATGGGTAAGAGGGCTGGAACTTGAACCTACGCAGTTTGACAACCAAAGTCATGTTTTAATCCTGATTCAATGGCTGGCTTTTCCTGGGCACTGTTGTCTCATGTTATTCACATGATACTCATGTAAATATTGTGATATTCATGATGGCATGTAAAAGGTAAATCCCATGTTATTTCCCTCTTTTTAATACTGAGATGAAAGAGACTGAGAGAAGTTAAGTCATAGATTAGATATCATAGGATCAAAATACAGAGTATTCTGAATTCACTTTTGTTTTTTCCCATAGCACCATATTGCAGCTAATTCCTGTGACTTGGAGAAGTCATACATACACTACGAGTATTATATAATTATCTTCACTATCAGCAAAGCATGCCTTAATACATTTTTATATGTAGGTCTACACCATATTCCTTTATTAGAAAAAGGTTTTTAAAGAAACTTGACTCCAAAATAAGCAGAAAAAATAAAACAGAATTCAGAAATATGCATTAAGAATAAGACATTAGCATATTGGTACATTAAATGATTTAATATTTGTATTATGAGAAAAAAGTACAGATCTTATGAAAAGTCTTCTTAAAAGTTTGATTTTTAGGATGATCTATGCACCATTAACTGGTTAAAAAAAAGGCAGAATATTCTTTTTAATCTAATCAGTTTTCATGATGAAGTTCTCACTAAAAAATGTTACAATGCTTTAGCAAAATTAATACACATATGTACACATTAATTTATAAGTTGTTAAAGATAAAAACTCATAAAGTCAGGAAAAACAAGACCAGGAGCTGACTGTGGCTCAGATCATGAACTCTTTTTATTGCCAAATTCAGACTTAAATTGAAGAAAGTAGGGAAAACCACTAGACTATTCAGGTATGACTTAAATCAAATCCCTTATGACTATACAGTGGAAGTGAGAAATAGATTTAAGGCACTAGATCTGATAGACAGATAGCCTGATGAACTATGGATGCAGGTTCGTGACATTGTACAGGAGATAGGGATCAAGACCATCCCCATGAAAAAGAAATACAAGAAGGCAAAATGGTTGTCTGAGGAGGCCTTACAAATAGCTGTGAAAAGAAGAGAAGTGAAAAGCATAGGAGAAAAGGAAAGGTATTCCCATTTGAATGCAGAGTTCCAAAGAATAGCCAGGAGAGATAAGAAAGTCTTCCTCAGCGATCAATGCAAAGAAATAGAGGAAAACAACAGAATGGGAAAGACTAGAGATCTCTTCAAGAAAATTAGAGATATCAAGGGAACATTTCATGTAAAGATGGGTTCGATAAAGGACAGAAATGGTATGAACCTAACAGAAGCAGAAGATATTAAGAAGAAGTGGCAAGAATACACAGAAGAACTGTACAAAAAGATCTTCTGTACAAAAAAAAAAGATCTTCACAACCCAGATAATCACGATGGTGTGATCACTCACCTAGAGCCAGACATCCTGGAATGTGAAGTCAGGTGGGCCTTATAAAGCATCAAGACGAACAAAGCTAGTGGAGGTGACGGAATTCCAGTTGAGCTATTTCAAATCCTGAAGGATGATGCTGTGAAAGGGCTGCACTCAATATGCCAGCAAATTTGGAAAACTCAGCAGTGGCCACAGGACTGGAAAAGGGGAGTTTTCATTCCAATCTCAAAGAAAGACAATCCCAAAGAATGCTCAAACTACTGCACAATTGCACTCATCTCACACGTTAGTAAAGTAATGCTCAAAATTCTCTAAGCCAGGCTTCAGCAATACGTGAACCATGAACTTCCAGATGTTCAAGCTTGTTTTAAAAGAGGCAGAGGAACCAAAGATCAAATTGCCAACAACTGCTGGACCATCGAAAAAGCAAGAGAGTTCCAGAAAAACATCTATTTCTGCTTTATTGACTATGCCAAAGCCTTTGACTGTGTGGATCACAATAAACTGTGGAAAATTCTGAAAGAGATGGGAATACCAGACCACCTGACCCACCTCTTGAGAAACCTATATGCAGGTCAGGAAGCAACAGTAAGAACTGGACATGGAACAACAGACTGGTTCCAAATAGGAAAAGGAGTACATCAAGGCTGTATATTGTCACCCTGCTTATTTAACTTATATGCAGAGTAGATCATGAGAAATGCTAGGCTGGAAGAAGCACAAGCTGGAATCAAGATTGCAGGGAGAAATGTCAATAGCCTCAGATATGCAGATGACACCACCCTTATGGCAGAAAGTGAAGAGGAACTAAAAAGCCTCTTGATGAAAGTGAAAAAGGAGAGTGAAAAAGTTGGCTTAAAGCTCAACATTCAGAAAACTAAGATCATGGCATCCAGTCCCATCACTTCATGGGAAATAGATGTGGAAACAGTGGAAGCAGTGTCAGACTTTATTTTTTTGGGCTCCAAAATCACTGCGGATGGTGACTGCAGCCATGAAATTAAAAGACGCTTACTCCTTGGAAAGAAAGTTATGACCACCTAGATAGCATGTTAAAAAGCAGAGACATTACTTTGCCAAAAAAGGTTCATCTAGTCAAGGCTATGGTTTTTCCAGTAGTCATGTATGGATGTGAGAGTTGGACTGTGAAGAAAGCTGAGCACCGAAATGTTGATGCTTCTGAACTGTGGTGTTGGAGAAGACTCTTGAGAGTCCGTTGGACTGCAAGGAGATCCAACCATTCCATCCTAAAGGAGATCAGTCCTGAGTGTTCATTGGAAGGATTGATGCTGAAGCTGAAACTCCAATACTTTGGCCACCTGATGTGAAGAGCTGACTCATTGAAAAAGACCCTGATGCTGGGAGGGATTGGGGGCAGGAGGAGAAGGGGATGACAGAGGATGAGATGGCTGGATGGTATCTCTGATTCGATGGACATGACTTTGAGTGAACTCCGGGAGTTGGTGATGGACAGGGAGGCCTGGCATGCTGCGATTCATGGGGTCGAAAAGAGTCAGACATGACTGAGCGACTGAACTGAACTGAACTGTAAGATAAAAACAGCTTGCTAAATAGTACAAATAATTGTGTGTGTGCATGTTTATAAATATGATATGTGAAGAAAAAAATATGGAAGGTTAAATATTTATTAGCCACTATTTCTACTGGTTAGGTTTATGTCATGTATTTTGGTAATTTCTATAATGTTTTACATTTGGGGGGATGAGAGTACATTTTATTCCTATCAAAAAATAGGTATATAATAAATAATTAGAAAAAACATGTTTTACCAATCAAGAGCTATAACATATAGAAATAATGCACATCATTTTGTATAGGAAATAATAAAGGTATATATGGTAGAGAGAAATTCAAATGAATGTGAACTAAAACCCAAGATAGATTTTTTTTTCTTTTGCCACTTTGTTCCAAATCTATTTCTCCCCGGCATTACATGGTTTAGTAATTGTGTAAAACATCATTGCTACTTTAGGTAAATAAAATTTAACAGAAAAAAAAGAAATAAAGTATTGGATAGCACATACAAAACTACTAAAATTATAAAAATAAAATCAAGAGAATTGTATAAAGACTAAAAGGGATTGACTTTTGTTTGCATATATACCAAGAGATTCTATACACTTTATCATATTATAGGGCAAAAGGCCTATGTGATGTATAACTTCAGCATGTTTAGAAATCAGAAAAATGAGACTTGAAGGCAGATTGTTCTAATGAGAAATAAAATGTTGGAAATGTGGAATATTTGACTGAATATAATGGCAAGCTTGTGCTAATTTTTTTTAATTAATTTATTTTTTAAATTTTTTTTATTAATTGAAGGCTAATTACTTCACAACATTTCAGTGGGTTTTGTCATACATTGATATGAATCAGCCATAGAGTTACACGTATTCCCCATCCCGATCCCCCCTCTCCTCCCACCTCCCTCTCCACCCGATTCCTCTGGGTCTTCCCAGTGTACCAGGCCTGAGCCTTGTCTCATGCATCCCACCTGGGCTGGTGATCTGTTTCACCATAGATAATATACATGCTGTTCTCTCAAAACATCCCACCCTCACCTTCTACCACAGAGTTCAAAAGTCTGTTCTGTACTTCTGTGTCTCTTTTTCTGTTTTGCATATAGGGTTATCGTTACCATCTTTCTAAATTCCATATATATGTGTTAGTATGTTGTAATGTTCTTTATCTTTCTGGCTTACTTCACCCTGTATAAGGGGCTCCAGTTTCATCCATCTCATTAGAACTGATTCAAATGAATTCTTTTTAACGGCTGAGTAATATTCCATGGTGTATATGTACCACAGCTTCCTTATCCATTCATCTGCTGATGGGCATCTAGGTTGCTTCCATGTCCTGGCTATTATAAGCAGTGCTGCGATGAACATTGGGGTGCACGTGTCTCTTTCAGATCTGGTTTCCTCAGTGTGTATGCCCAGAAGTGGGATTGCTGGGTCATATGGCAGTTCTATTTCCAGTTTTTTAAGAAATCTCCACACTGTTTTCCATAGTGGCTGTACTAGTTTGCATTCCCACCAACAGTGTAAGAGGGTTCCCTTTTCTCCACACCCTCTCCAGCATTTATTGCTTGTAGACTTTTGGATAGCAGCCATCCTGACTGGCGTGTAATGGTACCTCATTGTGGTTTTGATTTGCATTTCTCTGATAATGAGTGATGTTGAGCATCTTTTCATGTGTTTGTTAGCCATCTGTATGTCTTCTTTGGAGAAATGTCTGTTTAGTTCTTTGGCCCATTTTTTGATTGGGTCATTTATTTTTCTGGAATTGAGCTGCAGGAGTTGCTTGTATATTTTTGAGATTAATCCTTTGTCTGTTGCTTGTTTGCTATTATTTCTCCCAATCTGAGGGCTGTCTTTTCACCTTACTTATAGTTTCCTTTGTAGTGCAAAAGCTTTTAAGTTTCATTAGGTCCCATTTGTTTAGTTTTGCTTTTATTTCCAATATTCTGGGAGGTGGGTCATAGAGGATCTTGCTGTGATTTATGTCGGAGAGTGTTTTGCCTATGTTCTCCTCTAGGAGTTTTATAGTTTCTGGTCTTACATTTAGATCTTTAATCCATTTTGAGTTTATTTTTGTGTATGGTGTTAGAAAGTGTTCTAGTTTCATTCTTTTACAAGTGGTTGACCAGTTTTCCCAGCACCACTTGTTAAAGAGGTTGTCTTTTTTCCATTGTATATCCTTGCCTTTGTTGAAGATAAGGTGTCCAGGTTTGTGGATTTATTCAGGGCTTTCTATTCTGTTCCTGGGATCTATACTTCTGTCTTTGTGCCAGTACCATACTGTCTTGATGACTGTGGCTTTGTAGTAGAGTCTGAAATCAGGCAGGTTGATTCCTCCAGTTCCATTCTTCTTTCTCAAGATTACTTTGGCTATTCGAGGTTTTTTGTATTTCCATACAAATTGTGAAATTATTTGTTCTAGATCTGTGAAAAATACCATTGGTAGCTTGATAGGGATTGCATTGAATTTATAGATTGCTTTGGGTAGAATAGCCATTTTGACAATATTGATTCTTCCAATCCATGAACATGGTATGTTTCTCCATCTGTTTGTGTCCTCTTTGATTTCTTTCATCAGTGTTTTATAGTTTTCTATGTATAGGTCTTTTGTTTCTTTAGGTAGATATACTCCTAAGTATTTTATTCTTTTTGTTGCAATGGTGAATGGTATTGTTTCCTTAATTTCTCTTTCTGTTTTTTCATTGTTAGTATATAGGAATGCAAGGGATTTCTGTGTGTTAATTTTATATCCTGCAACTTTACTATATTCATTGATTAGCTCTAGTAATTTTCTGGAAGAGTCTTTAGGGTTTTCTATGTAGATGATCATGTCATCTGCAAACAGCGAGAGTTTCACTTCTTCTTTTCCTGTCTGTATTCCTTTTACTTCTTTTTCTGCTCTGATTGCTCTGGCCAAAACTTCCAACACTATGTTGAATAGTAGTGGTGAGAGTGGGCACCCTTGTCTTGTTCCTGATTTCAGGGGAAATGCTTTCAATTTTTCACCATTGAGGGTGATGCTTGCTGTGGGTTTGTCATATATAGCTTTTATTATGTTGAGGTATGCTCCTTCTATTCCTGCTTTCTGGAGAGTTTTAATCATAAATGAGTGTTGAATTTTGTCAAAGGCTTTCTCTGCATCTATTGAGATAATCATATGGTTTTTATCTTTCAATTTGTTAATGTGGTGTATTACATTGATTGATTTGCAGATATTAAAGAATCCTTGCATTCCTGGGATAAAGCCCACTTGGTAATGATGTATGATCTTTTTAATATGTTGTTGGATTCTGTTTGCTAGAATTTTGTTAAGGATTTTTGCATCTATGTCCATCAGTGATATTGGCCTGTAGTTTTCTTTTTTTGTGGCATCTTTGTCTGGTTTTGGAATTAGGGTGATGGTGGCCTCATAGAATGAGTTTGGAAGTTTACCTTCTTCTGCAATTTTCTGGAAGAGTTTGAGTAAGATAGTTGTTAGCTCTTCTCTAAATTTTTGGTAGAATTCAGCTGTGAAGCCATCTGGTCCTGGGCTTTTGTTTGCTGGAAGATTTTTGATTACAGTTTCGATTTCCTTGCTTGTGATGGGTCTGTTAAGATGTTCTATTTCTTCCTGATTCAGTTTTGGAAAGTTATACTTTGCTAAGAATTTGTCCATTTCATCCAAGTTGTCCATTTTATTGGCATAGAGCTGCTGGTAGTAGTCTCTTATGATCCTTTGTATTTCAGTGTTGTCTGTTGTGATCTCTCCATTTTCATTTCTAATTTTGTTAATTTGGTTCTTCTCTCTCTGTTTCTTAATGAGTCTTGCTAATGGTTTGTCAATTTTGTTTATTTTTTCAAAAAACCAGCTTTTAGCTTTGTTGATTTTTGCTATGGTCTCTTTAGTTTCTTTTGCATTTATTTCTGCCCTAATTTTTAACATTTCTTTCCTTCTGCTAACCCTGGGGTTCTTCATTTCTTCCTTCTCTAATTGCTTTAGGTGTAGAGTTAGGTTATTTATTTGGCTTTTTTCTTGTTTCTTGATGTAAGCCTGTAATGCTATGAACCTTCCCCTTAGCACTGCTTTTACAGTGTCCCATAGGTTTTGTGCTAATTTTTTCTTCTTTTCTTTCCTTTTTTTTAAATTTAGGATATGGAGAAAGTAGGAGTAAGAAAAGCTCCAACACGGAAATTAGTTCATAGGAAGTCTGTGGAAAATGTGTCCTGGACCTCGTAGATTATATTTCTGATCATAAAACAGGTGAATGGTCACAGAGTTCCTAGGATGCTACCAAAACAAACATGTGCTACCCACAGGTGAACGGAAGGCAGTAATAGGTCAACAGAGTCCTGCAGGAAGTTACTTGTAGGAATTCCTCAGCACTGCTCTTCTTAGGCAAAGACTGAAGACCAGATGGCAGAACCTCTTCACAGCAACGGTGGAGCGGGTTCTCTGTGTTCAAACTGAGTTTATTTAAATGCAGAAGAGGAGGTGTTATTTGTCTATCTCTTGAATACTTTAGTTCTAGACATCCTTCCTTATCTGCGTGGACCAGAGTGCACTTATCTGCTCCACTTAACAAGGCAGCAGGTGATTGAACAGATGGTGGGAGTTCGCCCTGTAAGGGCGGAGGGCTGGATCATTTCCCGAAGCATTTAGTGATAAGAGCAGAGAGGAGGTGCAAAGATAACAGAGAAGCTGAGAGAAAACTAAATATACATATGTGTATTTATAAAATATATGTTTGCAATATATAATATATGCTTATATACTATATATTTAGCAAAATATCTATTTACTATATATAGTCACACCTACCTATGGTGTCAAGAAGACCATGTAAGGTTAGAATCTTAAAAATAATAGAATTTGAAAAAGACACTTGTGCAGCAAAGTTAAATAGGGGAAAAGTATTTTAAAATTTGAATAAAAATATTAAAGAGCCATAAGATATGGAATGAAGCATTGATTATCTGGTTATATAATGGCTTAGTTCATTTAGGCAGCTATAACACAATATCACAAACTGTGTGGCTTATAACAAAAATATCATTTCTCGTAGTTCTAGAGGCTAGAAGTCCAAGGTGAGGATAGCATAGATCATGAAGGCCCTCTTCTGAGTTGAGACAGTCAACTTCTGATATCTCCAGGTGGTGGGTGGAAGAGGCTGGGGGGCTCTTAAGGGTCTTTGCTGTAAGGGCAATACTCTCATCCATGGGGGCTCACTCTGCCCTTATAGCCAAATCACCCCAAAGTCCCTACCTCCTAACTCATCACACTGGGCACTAAGATTTCAAACTACAAATTTTAGAGGGACGCAGACATGAAGTCTGTAGCATGGAAGTATCTAAGTTTGTGATGTGCTAAACTCAAGAGCTTGCAACCTGTTACAGGAAAAAAAAAATGTGCTAAGGGAAGGATCACAATGGATATGAGAACACGCATTAAAGGGCCTGACTATTAAAGACGTGAAAATAGAATAGTAATGTGCAAGGGAAAGGATCACTAGACTTTCTTTTTTACTTTTGAAATTAATTTGTCTTGGAGTATAGTTGCTTCTCAGTATTGTGTTAATTTCCACTGTACTGTACAGTGAATCAGCTATACACGGGCATATGTGTATGCGTGTTAGTCACTCAGGCGTGCCCGACTCTTTGAGACCCCATGGGCTGCAGCCCACCAGGCTCCTCTGTCCATTGGATTTTCCAGGCAAGAATGCTGGAGTGGGTTGCCAGTTCCTTCTCCAGGACTTCTTCCCAACCCAGGGATTGAACCCGGGTCTCCTGCATTGCAGGTGGATTCTTTACCCTCTGAGCCACCAGGGTAGTCCTCCTGCATAAACACACAGTCCCTCGCTTTCGGACCTCCCAGCAGGTCGCTGCAGGGCAGCGTTCCGTGTGCTCTATGGTGAGTTCTCGTTACCCATTTTATAGACAGTAGTGTACACATGCCAACCCCAGTCGCCCAATTCCTCCCACCTGCCCCCCTTCCACCTTGGTATCCATGTATTTGTTCTCTAGGTCTGTGTCTCTAGTTCTGCTTTGCAGATAAGATCATTGGTACCAGTTTTCTAGGTTCCACCTGTATGTTAACAAGCAATATTAGTTTTTTGCTTTCTGACTTACTTCTCTCTGTATGACACAGACAACAGAGGATGAGATGGTTGGATGGCACCACCAGCTCGGTGGACTTGAGTTTGACCAAGCTCCGGGAGCTGATGATGGACAGGGAGACCTGGCCTGCTGCAGTCCAGGGGGGTTGCAAAGAGTCAGGCATGACTAAGAGACTGAACTGAGACTTTTAAATAGAAAAATTCGATGGAAGAATGCATGTAATTGATACAGAAAGGATTGGAGAAAGAATGCTTAGTATGGGAACAAAAAACTTCAGGAAGCAAAAAGGGACAGGGTTACTTTAAAGATGAGAAGAGGTGTCTCTTCCTCAGAACTCTGACAGAAATAAGGGAAGAGGTGTGGAAGCAGATTATGTGCAAGGAAGGGGTGGTGGGGAGTTGGTAAAGCAAATACCAGCTGTTCTTAAATACATAACAAAAAGATAGAAGCAAGAATACAGAACAATCTAAGGTGCCAAGAAACTGTGAATGCAAGTGTCTTGATTAAGAAAGAAATTCTTAAGAAAAACTGTGCTTAGAACTAATTTTATGAGAGACAAGGCCTCATGCAAATGGGCTTAATGCCTTGCATATAGTACAATCTAAATTAATGTTTACTGCATAAAAATCTCAAATAAAAGCGATTACCAGACATGACTGCTTTATTTTGGAGTACAAACCTGTGATTCTGTCTCACTGTTTATGGGAAACTGTTCTTTGTCTGGCTCACTGTGGCCTGATTACAGCTGCAAGTTCTTTATCTACAAAGTAGACATAATAGTGTCCTCATTTCCCAGGGTTGTTGTGGGAGTTTATTAATGTTTATCACACCTGCTTGGAAGCAGAAACTCAAATCTGCTCCTCACACATGAACTCTGAGTAATCTGAAAGACATAGTTAAACCCAAAGCCCATAGTGAATGCCAGCAATTGGTCTATTAAATGGTGAAATTTAATGCACTTCAATATACTTTTACTTGATAACTTTTTTTTTTCATTTATTTTTATTAGTTGGAGGCTAATTACTTCACAACATTGCAGTAGGTTTTGTCATACACTGACATGAATCAGCCATGGAGTTACATGTATTCCCCATCCCGATCCCCCCTCCCATCTCCCTCTCCACCCGATTCCTCTGGGTCTTCCCAGTGCACCAGGCCTGAGCACTTGTCTCATGCATCCCACCTGGGCTGGCGATCTGTTTCACCCTAGATAATATACATGCTGTTCTCTCGAAACATCCCACCCTCACCTTCTCCCACAGAGTCCAAAAGTCTTTTTAAATTTCTTAACCATAAAGTGGAAGAAATAGATAGTATAACCCACTACTGAGAACATAATACAAAGGCAATGAAACTGACAGGTTGACTCATCCAGGACAAGGGAAGGTTTATTTTGGAATGATCCATAATGTCAAAAACAGACATGCCATAAAAGAACCATAAAGAAAGCAAATACTCTAAATACTTAAATCTTTACATTATGTTCACGAAGAAAAATTATCACTTTAGGAATCAACTTATCATTTTACTAAACATACCATGAGTCTAAGGGAATTAATAAATAAAGGTCTCCAACTTCAGTACTTGTGATGACATAATTACTGCTGTCATTTAAGATATATTGTATATTGATAAATCTACAAGAATCAAAATTATCCTTCAACCCTGCTTCTAGAGAGAAGGAATATCAACTTCTGCTGTTTTGAAAATAAAAGTTCCATGAATAAAATCATAATTTGTCTTAATTGAGGGTGATTCCTTTCTTCAGTCCCATAAAGTTGCTGCCAGCTCTTACTTGAGTGATCATTTGAGAATGAGGAAAACTGCTTAAAATGCCGGCAACACTTCAACGTTGTAACAGGAGCAGGATATATGTATATTACATATTCCAGCTGCTTGCCTTTAAGCTTAAAATGCAGAACAGAGAATATTCCTTGGGTCTCTAAGACAATGGAGAAATGAATCTGACCCCTGCCTGTATTACTATGTGACTGCAGAGAAAGCCAAAAATCATCAGAGTGCAATTACCACAGGTTCTTGCACCTGAATGTATGCTGTCTTGCATTGTTCGTAGCTATCTGAAGTGATTAAGTATTACTTCCTCAAATTGAAACCTTTGTGGAATTGAAGTCAGAAATCTAAAGTAGAAATACAGTTTCTTCTTCCTAACCTGTGAGTGTGCTTGATCGAGTTTCCTTGGTCTCAGTACCCTCTACAAAGTGAGTGAGTATTTGCATCTCCAGATAGCGATGAGTAAAGTAAGTGGAAAAATGTGTGAAACCCCCTCAACTGCGTCTGCTGCCCGATGTCTGTCTGGGTGTGTCAGTTCCATGGAAGAGAGGACCTGTGGTTGGGCACAATTCAAAGCATTTTGGAAAACAGATAGGTGGGTAGAAATAAATACTTAAGTTATGAGCCTGACATAGAAGTTGGCTAATGGTAATAATAATAAGAAATAGGTATATAACATGAGTTTTTCATGTTAATATCATGTTTATCCCTATAAGTAATTAGTCACATTTAACATAATTGGCTTGGTGTCTCTGGTAGCTCAGTGGTAAAGAACATGCCTGCCAAGGCAGGAGATGCAAGTTCAATTCTTGACTCAGGAAGGTCCCTTACAGAAGGAATGGCAACCCACTCCAGTATTCCTGCCTGGGACAGCCCTTGGACAGAGGAGCCTAGCAGGCTACAGTCCATGAGGTGGCAAAAAGGCAGACATGACTTAGCAATTAAACAACAACAACTATATAATAAGCTGGAAGGTAAAGAGTTTGGAATCATCACTCTGATACATACAGTAAGAAAGTGTTAGTCACTCAGTCATGTCTGACTCTTGCGACCTGGTGGACGCAGGCTCCTTTGTCCATGGAATTCTCCAGGCAAGACACTGGAGTGGGTTGCCATTTCCTCCTCCAGGGGATCTTCCCGACACAGGGATCAAACCTGGGTCTCCCGCGTTGCAGGCAGAAATCTCTACCGTCTGAGCCATCAGGGAAGAAACCAAAAGTATACTCTAATACACATTAAAAATATTAAATTATTTATTAAATACACATTAAATTAAGGGACTTTCCTGGAAGAGTGGTTAAGACTCCACATGCACTTCCAAAGCAGAGGTGTGTGTTCCATCCTGGGCTGGGGAACAAAGATCCCTCATTCCTTGTGGCCAAAATCCAGAAACACAGAACAGAAGCATTATTGTAACAAACTCAATAAAGACTTTAAAATGGCCCACATCAAAAAAATAATAATAATAATAACCTTAAAAAAGCTAAAAAAAAACCAAAAACAAAAAAACACACATGCACACACCTGCTCCTTAAAGGTGACAGGTCAGGAACCCAAGTTCATGAACAGATTCAGGTTCAAGAATGAGTTTGTAGAATGTTTCCCTCCCACCCCCACCCCCTGACTTTCCCACCACACCCAGAGGGGATCACAGCTCAAAGAGGGAGGGGAAGCCAGATGGTGCTCTCTGGCCCCATGGAACTGGGAAGTTCAAGGTCAACAGGGCAGACCAAGACAAGGCCACTAGAGGACTTCAAGGATGCTGGCACCTACAGCCATAGCAGTTACTATGAGGGCCCCTCCAGAATAATGATTTAAGGGCAGGGCAAGAAATTTGCTTTGGCTGGAAGGCGTAGTCCTAAGTCTGCTGCGAGAAAAATAGAAGGCAGTTTCAATCACAGCAATGTTCCTTGAACTCTACGGGGAGTCGTTTAAAAATTCTAAGCAAGGTTGTGATATGCTCGCATCCAACTCTTAGAAGATTTCTGTGACAGTTCTTTGCAAAATGAATCAGTGATTATTAAGACTCAGATGATCCCGGTCACCAGATATGGAAAATGAAAGCTTCCACCAGGGCAGTGGTGACTGGGGCGGAGGGGACACGCAGAGCACAAAGGTCTGCAAAGTATAATCGGCAGGACCTAGGAAAGGAGTCTGTGCATGAAATTAGGGCAGCAGTGGAATCAGTGCCCATCTGAAGAGTTTCTGGTTTGGATTACCATGTAAATAATGGCACCAGTACGGAGAAAAGGAAACTTAAAAAGAGAAACCGATTTGGAAGAGAAGATGATGATTTTAATTTTTCACCTGGGGAGTTCAGGTAACTTTAAGATAATCCCATGGAGGTGCCTAGGGCGTAATTGGATATGTGCGTCCAGAATTCTGAATTATTGGTTATAGCAATACAGAATGCTGGTGGTAATAAAACCAAACAAGATGATAAAGTTGCTTGGGAAAACTGGTGTAAAATTATATACTGGTCCTTAATGGTTGGACACAGAGAGTCAAAAGAAAAAGTGAGAAAGGCAGTCCTGCTCAGAAGGCTGTGCTGCGCTCAGGCGCTTTGGTTGTGTCTGGCTCTTTGTGACCCCATGCACTGTAGCCCACCAGCCTCCCCTCTCTATGGAATTCTCCAGGCGAGAATACTGGAGTGGGTTGCCATTTTCTTCTCCAGGGAATCTTACCGACCCAGGGATCGAACCTGCATCTCTTAGGTCTACTGCATTGGCAGGCAGGTCCCTTACCACTAGTGCCACCAAATATAAGCCAATATGATGACAAGAAAGCTTGAAAAACAAGAGAAGTTCGTGTATTAAGTGGCCGATGGTGTCAAAGTTTGCAGAGAGAGCCAAAGAATTTAAGGAGGAAAAAATAGATGATCTCAGAAGAGTTGGAGAGTATTTCACCATGAATTTTCTCTTTTTGCTAAAAACATAATGATAACTAAAATGGCATTTCATCAAATCTGCAAGCCTTTGGTCCTTTTAGAACGCTTTACAATTTCACAAGCCAGTGAGTGTCAGAAACGCGACGCTGGCAGGCTCCATTCTTGGATACGTCACTTTCTTTGGTGACAATACATTTAAAAAAAAAAAAAAAAATCAAAGCACTCTGATTAGATATTCAGAAGTTCCTCTATGAAGATGAAAGGGATCATGTTCATTGAGAAACTAGGGTAAAGCCAATGAAAAATAAGAACAAATGAGACTCAGGAGGAAGCCAGCCAGATTTTTTTAATGTTGCTAGAGTGATGGATGACAAGAGAGTGCAGGGTTCAAAGATGGCCCCAGAATCCTCCCCATTCCACACGATGTAACTTGGACCCTCCTTCACGTCTTCCTCGCCCTTGAATTTGGGAGGGCTTGTGACTCATTGTAATTTAGCAGAAGTGACTGTGTGTGACTTACAGGGCACGGTTGGACGAAGGGATGCAGTTTTCACCGTGTTCCCTGGACCACTCATTCTCAGAGCTTGGAACAAGGAGACGGCTTCCCTGAGGTCACAGGCTGTTAGGGAGAGGCAGCAGAGGGGTGCTTCATTCAACAACCTTAGTCTCCATCTCCTCCCACTGCTGGCTAAGGACAGGTGAGTCAACAAGCTTACGGGGGTTCCAAAATCCCAAATTCCCAGCATTGAAGAGTTCTCGCTAAGCCCTAGACACAAAACAGGGACAGGTCACCCCGCCGCCGTCTCTTCATTCCTCACCCTGAGGATTCATAAGGGTGCCTGTTGTCTGTTCCATTGCCTCTGGCTTACAAATTCACTTTTTCCGCCTGCTCTTTCACAGGAATGGGTCATTTCCATGTTCGTCACTGAATTGCTCAATTTGGCTAAGTCCGATGAGTCTTTGAACTGAAAATTCCTTCTTCACTGAACCCTCCTGACCTCCAGCTCTGATATTCCGTTGCATCCTGTTTGCACCTCTAGCACAAACATACCACCATGCTGCGTTTTAAGTTTTCTTTTTCCTTTTGACTATAAATCAAGGAAGAGCACAGAGCCTGTGCTATGCTTAGTCACTCAGTTCTGCCCGGCTCTTTGTGACCCCAGAGACTGTAGCCCGCCAGGCTCCTCTGTCCATGGGATTCTCCAGGCAAGAGTATGAGTGCGTTGCCACGTCCTCCTCCAGGGGATCTTCCCAACCCAGGAATCAGACCCAGGTCTCCTGCATTGCAGGCAGATTCTTTACCAGCTGAACCACAAGGGAAGCCCAAGGATACTGGAGTGGGTAGCCTATCCCTTCTCCACCTAATTTAAAACATTTTGCTGGAAGAGGTATGAATGAGTGAACACAAAATTGAAAGAACTTTTATTTATTTCACATTTCTAGAGTCTGACCCCCAAAAACCAATGAGATATAGCCAATGCAACTAAAGGAGAAAGTAAGATCACCACTATATTATAAATAAAACAAAGCATATTAAGTATTTACTATAATGCAAGCCAATGCACCCATAAGGAATTTTAAAAAATAGCCACTATCTAAATATTGAACATGTTTTCTTTATATGTGTATGAGATTAAGTTATTATTTAAATACTATTCTAGATTATACTTTTTAATGAAAATACAAAAGTATGGAACATCACGACATGTTTATATTAGCAATTTGCTACAGCTTATCCATGAAATCAAAAAATTATACTACAAATGTTAAATAAATGATTCTCTTCCATCTTAATTTTAAATTTAAAGCAAAACTCTTTACATAATTTGTAGAAAGAATACTGCCATAGGATGACTTACTGGGAGATATTGAGTAAAATCTCAGTATTTTACAGCAAAGAACCACAAATCAAATGACTTTGCCTTTTTGTTTGGTTTTGTTTTCTTTGTGACTGTTATATGCAAGATGGCCAAGTGAGATGGAGAGATAACTTGCTTACTTCTCAGTCATAAAGACCAGATTCGGCTCCTGATTCTTGAACAGGGCAGAGATATGATATCACAGACTTTATTTAAATTCGTGTGCTCTTTAATTACCTCATCTGAGAGTCAGGTGTGACAACACCACCTGTATCACGTTGTTGAGGGAAATAATGGAACAATTTAGGTAATAGGAACAGAGCCCAGTAGGAAGTAGACACTTCCGGAGTCTAAGAATTACTCATTGGACTAAAGGGTGACAAGAGAATAGATAGTGAAAGTGACTTGTAGTGCCATTGGGGAGAATGAAGAATAATGATATTCGCCCTGCTCACCCCACAAGTTTAATGGAAATAATGATTAAATAGCAAACGCATCTGGTGGAGGTCAAAATTATACGGTGGTAGGCTAATACAGTATAATATCATTTCACAATAAGGGGATGAAGGCTCAACGGCTTCAGTTGAGTTTTTTTTTTTTCCCTAAATGAATATTGCACATCACAATTAAAATAATATTAGTGATCATACGAACCATATGAGTTTGAAAGGGTCTGAGAGCCACCACCTTAAATCATCCTGAGATCTTAACAAAGGTTTTACAGTCATGCCCTTGACTTTATCTTTAAACCATGTCTACCTGACAGTGTACAGTGTACTTATCCTTTGCCCAAAAGTCATTTCTTAATTTCAGCATAATCTGCCATCTGGAGAGGCTATGAGTGAGGGACTGTTTTATTTCCAAACTCAGTAGCTCCCTTGCTCTGAACAGTTCTTTTTTTCCCCTAAATTCTCTATCTCCCCTCACATTTGTCAGAGATCCTGAGATGAAGCCAAGTGGTTCTCAGATCACTATCTTGCCTGGAAATCTCTTTACTAGACCATAAGCGTCACTAAGAAAATTTTTTTTTTCTTTTTAATTCCTCACATTACGGCAAGCCATGGTATTGCAAAACTTTCTGCTGTTACATAACAAGGGTCTTCTTTTTGCTAGTGTTTGATATCACTGTCTGGTTTTCCTCTTAGTCTATCCCAAAGCCTCACTGAAACCCCCCAGACTCCTTCTCGCAGCCTCCCCAGGCTCTCGCATGAACCGTGCCCCTAATCCACTCTCCCTGTTTCTGTCCCCTGGCTCATCCTAGAACTAATGTTCCATGCTTGGTCTCTTAGGGCAGCAAATTCCTTCTAGGAACCAAATGATGTGCTGTTTCATCATAAGACCAAGTGGTTTTGAACATCAAGAATCATTTTGTTGTCTATTAATCTGCTACGTGGACCAAATTTGGAGAAAGAACCTTGTCTCTCAAACTGTGGTGCTGGAGAAGACTCTTGTGAGTCCCTTGGATTGAAAGGAGATCAAACCAGTCAATCCTAAAGGAAATCAGTCCTGAATATTCACTGGAAAGAATGATGTTGGAGCTGAAACTCCAATACTTTGACCACCTGATGCGACTCATTGGAAAAGACCCTGATGTTGGGAAAGATTGAAGGCAAAAGGAGAAGAGGGTGGCAGAGGATGAGATATTTAGATAGCATCACCGACTCAGTGGACATGAATCTGAGAAAACTCTGGGAAAGAGTGGACGACAGAGAGGCCTGGCGTGCTGCAACCCATGTGGTCTCAAAGAGCAACAGCAGCCTCATCTCTGCCCTGAGCATCAGCAGAAGCCGGGAGGCTGGGGATGGCAGGACTCCAGGATTGAAAGCGTCAAAGCGCTGCTCACACATGTCCGACGACTTATGTTGACCTCGGTGGGACTGTGCATTCCAATGTAACACATCCCAATGTAACAGATAGACAAGGCTGCTAAAACAACAGATGCTTATTTCTCCCAGTTCTGATACTGGGAAATACAAGATCAAGGCACCAGCAGATTGGTTCCTGGTGTGAACCCTTCTCCGGGCTGGCTGTTGACAGCCTTCTTGTGGTTCCTCATCGTGACAGAGAGGGGAAGCCTGGTACCTCTTCTTCTTCTTGTAAAGGCACTAATCTCATCATGGGGAAACCTCCCCGCCCCTGTGACCTCATCTAAAGCTAATCACCTTCCAAAGGCCCCGCCTTCAAATATTCTCACACTGGGGATTAGGGCTTCGGCATCCAGACTGGGTGGCCGGGGAGACACAAACACTGTCTGTAACAGGCTGTCAACCAGAACACAGACGTTGTCTCTCCAAGTCGCTACTTGGCTTCCTCACAGTGTGATGATTGGGTTCCAAAAATGAGTGTCCTGGGAGAACAGCAAAAGTTGACGGCACTTTTATGACCTCGCTTTGCACCTCGTTTGCATCACTTTCACCATGGGTTCTTGTTTGGAGCGGCCCTCAGGTTCCACCCAAAGGGATGGAAAGTGAAAGAAAGTGAAGTCGCTCAGTCATGTCCAACTCTTTGCGACCCTGTGAACTGTAGCCTGCCAGGCTCCTCAGTCCGTGTGATTTTCCAGGCAAGAATATTACATTGGGTTGCCATTTTCTTCTCCAGGGGATCTTCCTGACCCAGGGATTGGAATGCACTCACTAAATGAGAACAGGTTGACATTACACAGAAAGAAAAATATGTGGAATGGAGTACATTGTCGCTCCAACTTTGGAAGATACAATCTAGTCCAGTGGCCAAGGTCCCTTCTCGCGTACAGTAAAAAGTGGTGAACCTCAACACAACATGAGCAGTTCTAAGAAAGAATTCTGCCCACAAATATAAAAATGTGTTGTTCCTTCACTAAAGTCATGTTAACTCTTCGGGACTCCATGTAATGCAGTATGCCAGGCTTCCCTGTCTTTCACTGTCTCTTGGAGTTTGCTCAGACTCATGTCCACTGAGTTGGTTGGTGATACCTTCCAACCACCCCATTGACCTGGAATGTATTCATTCTTATCAATATTAGTATTTGATGTATTTTGATTAGCTGTAACAATTTCATGATTCAGGATTGTAAACTTGAAACCAAAAGCAATTAATTTTTTTTTTTTAAAGAAAGGAGAAGACACCCAGGAGCCCACTGGTTCATTCTATCTTATCTAGAAAATGTATTTTATCTAGACAGACTCCAAAAAAACCATGCAAGTGATCCTCAGGCATAGACTGTCAACCCAGGTTTGTCCCACTGGTGTTGTTACAGAATCGTATTAAGTTGTCACTTGGAAATGCTTGTGCATAGAAAAGGTTTTTCTCTTTCATATGTATAATCTTTACTTCAATAAAGAAATCTAGCCTAGAAGACATTTTTTTCATGGTTGGTTTTACATCATTTTGTCCTAAGAGAATTAAATGTCAAAACATATATTTAAAAATATACAGTAGCAACCCAAAGTATAAGTAGTACAATCTACTCTGAAATATACATTTTATACAATATGTAGGATATATGTATCATGTAATATATAATAATATAACATTGTCTCATATAAACATATTTCATGTTCTTATTCTGAATGTCAAATTTTGTTTCTTTTTTTTCTTTCTCTTCACCCATTCTTTCAGCTGCCAAGCATTTTCCAAACATTGTTGAATTTCAGATGATGCTGCCAGCTGCAGACTTTTCTGCGTTACTCATTTTCAGACATCACTTACTTTATAACACTTCACACAGCTGTCTACCCCCGGCTTAAATGACTTTCTGATTTCTGAACAAGAAGTAGCTATACAAATAATGGCTTCAGACCAAGGTCCTTGGCAGAATGATTTCATCCACCAGGCCTGGCACAGGGAAAAGTCAAGAAAAATGAGTTTTTAATTTCTATTAAGTGTCTGCATTTTTTCCTATCAAGTGAAAAGGACAATTAAAACCTTGCTATGGAGCATGTCACACACATATATCTTAGTGTCTTTTATCTAATTTCTCTTCCCTTGGGTTTTACCATAGAAGCAGTCTTTTCTTTTTTCCTTCTTCCCCAGTAGAGTGTCTGTGATTCCAGCAATGTTTTCTCTTGTGTGTTATAACCAAAATACACCCTGTCCTTCAGGCAACTATTAATTGTAATCAGATAGAAAAAGTGATCAGAAATCTAGGTCTAATGACCTTGGTATGGCAACATTCAATTATATTAATTTTTTACCATACCCCAGGCCTCTTTTCTAATGTGTCTTGTATAGGAAGCTATTTACTGCAAAAAAAAAAAAGGTGGAAAGAATTTAAATGTATATCATCAAAAGCCAATAATAATAATATCAGCAGCAACAATACAAAATAATTGAGAAAAGTCAGAATCTAAAGGGACTAAAACTACAGAAGGAGTGAACAGCCATTAAGTAAACAAATATACAAGAACTAAACCTTGTTATCTAATATGCTGACAAAATGTACTGATCAATAAATGTTTTAGAAAAAAAATTCTTATTAAAAAAAAAGATACAATTAGAATAAACACATTTGTAGAGACTTGGGAGCAGAAAAGGAGGAGTCATTTCAGAATCCATTATCTGTTTTCCAGCTTGGGCTGCTCTGACATAATTTGACTCTGAAATTGTAAAATTAATTTCATGTAAACAATATAAGATGATTCCAGGTTAGATCAGAGACAAAGACATACCATCAGATGAGATGGATTAGTAATTTCTAACTTTCTCCAGTGAGTTTTGCCAAATCTTAGCATCACAATAACATCTCAGGTTTCTTTCAGTTCAGTTCAGTTCAGTAGCTCAGTTGTGTCTGACTCTTTGCGACCCCATGAACTGCAGCACGCCAGGCCTCCCTGTCCATCACCAACTCCCAGAGTTGACTCAAATTCATGCCCATCAAGTTGGTGATGCCATCCAGCCATCTCATCCTCTGTCGTCCCCTCCTCCTCCTGCAGGTTTCTTTAATGTCCTTTAATTTTACCAGCTTTACTATAAGCTGTACTAATAAATGGGCTGTAAAGTGCACTTAAAGCCGAAAGGAATAATGGCAAATACCACTGATAAACGGTTCTACCGGAAGTCTTTTTATCAACTATTTTAGCAGAACTAAACAAAAGCCAGAAAAAAGAATTCATGGGACCTTCGCAAACGAACTTGAAAAAAACTTTTTTTTTCCTAAAAAATTTTTTTTTCTTTTTCTAAAGGAGTAGGCTGAATCTCAAAGTGCATTTAAAATTCAACCCATTGCATTCTCAATACTATCTTAAATATGGGGCAATTATAGTCCTATCCTAAGTGTTCTGACTTTTCACAATGGGAATATTAAGCAAAATTGTAGATAGGTCTCGAAATTGGATTGCACTTCATCCTGCTCTCTAGACCGAAACCAAGATGAGCTGAACTTGCCAATCAGCGTACGCTATGAATATGAGAATATGTTATCAAAGTAAGAGAAGAAAAGGAAACAGTTTGTCTTTTCAAGGGCTAGAGACTGTGCAAATGGCTTTCAACTGCCCTTTTATGAGAGATATCCGTGGGGAGGGAGGAGTCGGGGGGAGGAGTTGGAAGTGGGTATTATTCCAGTTCAAGAAGGAGGGTTTCCAACTCTGTTATGTCCACCTGCCTGTGAAAGTGGACGAACTGCCCAACAGTCAACTTTGTTTCACAAAAGTGCAAGAAAAACTGTTCAGGGCTTGGTGAATATGACCGTATCTGCTCATGTTCCTCACTCAAATTGCAAGCAACTTTAGTGTAAAAGACACCCAAATCTATATACATCTGGATTTTTTTTTACCATTTTGACTTTATGAATATATACAAAAAATGCCTTTCAGTCTAGAGTGTATTTCTCAAACCAGATGAAGAAGTGGGTAGTCCTGCCCTAATCCCACCTTGATACCTTGTCTTCCATGACAATATTTATAGTAGTTATTGCATTCACTTACTTCTTGAAAATTATCAATCAGCAGTGCTCTAGTTCTGGGGTGAACAAGCTACACCATGTGTTAACCACTGCATCTTGCATTTTGTTCTGTAAACTGAGAGAGTGAATGTCTGGTCTTCATCTTTGCCATTTGGCTTTCTGGCTTGCCACAGTAATCAGTTTTTTTTTTTTTTTTTTAATGCCTGAAGAGGAAAATTTGTGTATGTGTATCTCAAGGGAGATTATTTATCATATCTGGTCATTTTCTTTCACTTCAGCATTCATTTCATCTCACTATTTTAATTCAGCAGATATTACTAAAGCATGGACTGGGTCACAGACAGTCTCCCGAGATTACGGTTCCTCTACTTATAATCTGGTAAACAGCTGTTTTATTTACACGTTTATTTTTCCTCCACTTGAATGTAAGCTATATGTAAGCTATATGAGATCAGGGAACTCTATGTTTTTCATAGCAACACTCCTAAAAATTAGAACGATGCCTGACAGAGGGCAAACAATCAATAAATATTTGTCAAATCAGGGAGAAAATCAACTGTTGAATGGGTAGGTGTACTAAACTCATCATTTATATTAAATAATTAAAGTATGATACAGTGCCTCAGGATCCCAGGCCTCAAATGCCTTCAAGTACTTATTTCAAAAACCACACCGACTGTCAAAAGAATTAACGTGTTTTAATGAATCAATTTTAAGAACAAACCTGGACAATGCAAGTAGCATTCCTAAAGTTTACACTGTTTTTTTTTAACCATTTCTTAAAATTGAAGTAACGTTAATTCACAACGTTGTGCTGGTTTCAGATGTATAGCAAAGTGACTCAGATTCTTTTCCATTACAAATAATCACGAGACACTGAATGTCATTCACCATTCTGTATCGTAAGTCCTTGTTGTTTATCTATTTTGTACATTAGTAATACGAGGTTTGGGCTTCCCAGCTGGCTCAGTGAGTAAAGAATCTGCCTGCAACGCAGAAGACACCGATTATATCCCTGAGTTGGGAATATCCCCTGGAGGAAGGCAAGGCAACCCACTCTAGCATTCTTGCCTGGAGAATCCCATTGACAGAGGAGCCTGACAGGCTATAGTCCAAGAGGTCATGAAGAGTCGGACACAGCTGAACGGACCGAGCATGCCATGTGCGGTTTATATTGTTAGATAAAATGTGTGATTGAACGCATTCAGTAGAAAAATACATACAAAAATGCTTAAACCATCAGTCTGTACCAGTCAAGGCTTCAAGGTGATTCTGTAAATTGTCTGTGCCTAGGATGATAAAAGATAGACTTATTCACCAGGTATTAGTATGCTGGCTGTAATAATGAAGAGGTTAAGGTGGCGATTTGAATGACCCATAATTAAGGTAACATAAAACCAATTTTCCCAATGGGCAGTAAATTGTTATTATGAGATATCCAACAAGATGTAACTCTATGAATTGTGCTCAAGGGGAGTTGAGATCTATTCATACATTTCAGAGCCTCTCTTGAAAATTGTGTAAACTCAAATTTTTCATCTTGATGGAATAATCCCTCCAAACATTCCTTGAACCACTGGATTAATTGAAGTAGTGTTTTTCACCTGGTTTGTCACTCATCCAGTGGTGAAAATTTTTAATGCAGTTATTAAAAATATCCATTTTTGAAAAACCTACATTATCTCCCATGCATCTAATCTGTTAACCTGTGAATCACCTTGAAAGGAAAAGCTCTTTTAAACGCACTCAGACTTTTAAGTAATATATTAGGGGAAAAAAAGCTTATTGCTAACTGAAAGGAATAGGATTTAAAATTTCAATCTTAGTTAATTTAGGAAACAAGAATATAAGATTTGCTGTTGTTTAGTTGCTCAGTCATAGCTGACCCATGCGACCCCACGGGCTGTAGCCTACAGGCCTCTCTGTCCATGGGATTTTCCAGGCAAGAATATTGGATCTTCCTGAATCAGGGATGTAACCCATGTCTCCTGCATTGGCAGGCAGATTCTTTACCCCTGAACTACCGGGGAAGTCCAAATATAAGGTTAATTGCATACGAATTTTAAAAACTATACAGATCCATTAATCATGAAATTTATATTGAATACGTCAGTGAATCTGTCTTCTACTTTGTACTCAGCAAAACAGAACATCCCATGGAAAGTTAGAAATACTTGAATGTGAAAGTCACTCAGCCATGTCCGACTCTTTGCAACCCCATGGAATAGTCCATGGAATTCTCCAGACAAGAGTACTGGAGTGGGTATCTTTTCCCTTCTCCAGGGAATCTTCTCAGCCCAGGGATAGAACTCAGGTCTCCTACATTGCAGGAGGATTCTTTATGAGGTGAGCTACCGGAGGAGCCCTGGTAGAAATACTCACCCAAGTCATTTCCAAGACTATTTAGGAAAGAAACGGAATAAAAGCAATCCACTTTAAAGTGTTTTTTTTTAGCCTCAAGATTCATGTCATTCAAGATCTGATAATGTTGCAGCGATGCCGGAGCAAGCAGTTAACTGCTACAGAAAGACGCGGCCTCTTTTAATCAGCCATGAAGAAGGCCCACGTGGACGGTAGCAGATAGCTTCCCTCTGCGTAGCATGAAATTGTAGACCTCAGGTCATCCGAATGACATCTTTTATTACTGCTGAATACAGAAATACACAGGCTGCCCCCGGAGAGCTGAGTTATGGATTATTCTATCTGAGAATTAGGCAGCCGCTCACTTTAAAGCATTGCTCTAGCTTAATATCAACAAGACTTCATTACTTCCCCTGCTGTTACTAGGAAAACACAGCTACTGCTCAGGGTTTATCCATGTTTTTGTTACACACACAATTTCCTGCCGTTGATTTGTCTTTATAGTCATTTTAAGTTACAAATGGAATCTACTTTCACTGTACCTAAGTTGTCAGCTCAACTGAAAAAGTATTTTACAAAATAGTACATCACTTATAAAGAGTGTGGTATATTCTCAAAAATGAAGCAGTGTATTTTTTTGTAAGTCCAATGCAACAAATGGTAAGAAATTCACCGAATTGTCATGGATGGGGTCAAGTTAATGTTCTTAGAGTACTAACTCCATTTATCAAGTGAAAGATGCCCTGATATATGCCATACATGGTAAGCCACAACAGTGCTGGAATTATTAACAATGGAATATCTGGCAAGAAATTCAATGTCACGATAAGCTGTTTTCTTTGGAAGGAAAATTCTCATGACTCGGTTTTGATTATGCATGAAATTCAATCAGCAGCATTTATCAAAATGCTTTGATAGCCTGTGATAAGGGAAATAATAATTTGCAGCCATTAGGAATCACTCGTGATTCATAAGTATTCTCATAACACAATGTCCTCCTCTTGTAGTGAGGATATGTGTTACTAGAAGTATGAAACCTTTGTTTTAGTTAACATAAACAGAGCTAAAAACAGTCGATTCTGTTTTTTGACAGATTAAAGGAGTAAAGATTTTTAATTTAACTTCCCTTAATGGTAGAAAAATAAAGTGTTGTACAGAAAAAACAATTCAGGAATACTTTTAACAGAGGATATAAGCTGAACTTGGAAATGGAGACAAATAAAAACTATGCATTTATTTGACATGGGGTACACTTGGAATGTTAGTGGTCATTTCAGGGAAATTGGAATTTATGTTGTTGATAAATTCAGGCATAGTTTTCAAACACCCAGCCCTCTGGCAATATACTTTTGGTTTAATGAATTTAGACAAGTGTGTGTTGTGAGCAATGTCCTATTCAATTTGTAGATGATTATAATGTAAATAAATTCTGGAACCACTCTTTTGATAATGAGGTCTTAGTAATAAAGTATCATCAATTTGAGTCAGTGATAATTAACGATCCCAAAGAGTGGATTAATTTTCATTAGACATAAGTTTTTTTTTTTTTTTTTTATAGAATGGAGCAGGCCAGGTACAGAGAAGATTCTGTTGTAATTTTCCAATATTCCTAGCATGTCTTACCCTTCTCAATATATACCTTTGTTTTATTTTATTTCACTTCACTTTTTCAACCATTATATGCCTAGCTAAGAATACAAAATATGAATGACTCTTTTTGCTTCGGTACACAAAAAATCTAAAATAATTCTGAACATTGGATACAACTTGTGAAGTCAAATTTATTAACATTAGTTTTATAGATGAGGAAACTGAGATTTCAAGAGAGAGTAAGAAAATAATCTAAGGTCTAAAAGCTAAGAAAATGATGGAGATAGGACTCAAGGGGTTCTAATCACAGATCCTATGCATATTGAATCACATATAAACCATGGCAAGGCAGGATGTCATGTCGATATTAATGGCAATACTAATGTCTAACATTTGTAATACTAGCTCTCATAATAGCTCTTTCTTCTTAACTCCCTAACATATACGCTGACTTGTATATTTGCATTTCCAATAATTTCAGCAGCCTTGCAAGCTTGTCATCTCTGCCTTGCAGGAGATGATAACAGACTTGGAAAGACAAAGTCAAATGGTCAAATTTGCAATGTGACTTTGACTCTAAAGCTCATGTTTCTACTATTATAGTACATCTAGGCAAAGAAATGATTTCATAGTGTTGCCAACTAAACTGTTTTCACAGTATTCACAGTAACCACCAATTTCTTTCCATCATTGTTTATGGTTAGTTACTAGATGGTCTCTAGGTATGTAGACAAATGGCTCAATATGATTTATTAAGACCCACAACCCCATACAGTCATTTTGGATAATTCAGCTTTCACAACAAACAAATCAGATGAGTCATTTGTAATTCAATTAATGTCTGGAATATTGATTAATAAACATTACATCATGGATTACTTATCATATCACATGTAGGATAATTTATGGCATTGACATTTGGGGCCAGATGATCTTTTTTGTCAAGGGCATTCTGTGCATTGACGTACGCCGAGCAGTTGCTACCTCCCAAAACGGCCTCTAGTTGAGAACCACTAGGCTACTTACCTATCAGTCCCAGGACAAGAGCAAAAACTTAGCATCTGTCATACTCATCACCTAGTTTCTCCATTTCCTACTTAGGAAATGGCAACCGACTCCAGGATTCTTGCCTGGAAAATCCCATGGATGAGGAGCCTAGTGGGCTACAGTCCATGGGGTCACAAAATGTTGGACACGACTGAGCACACATCTGCTCAGATTAACTGCTTCAAATCAGTTAATGCCTTAGAAAGTCAGAAGTCACAGGCTAAAACCATCACACGTCTGTCTTTGTGCTCTACCTGGGCTTAACCTTGAAATATGCACAAAGTGGATGTTCAATATATGCTTTGAGTTCTTGGTGATGAATTTAACTGCAGATATGGATATGATTGATTTGGAAAACTTTAGAAAACTTTTAGCAGCTAATGAAATTAAGAAGACATTAAAGCCATGAGGTGTTTTTTGACAAACCTTGCAATGTCTTTATTTTAAAAACAGGTGCACTGGTCATTCACATTTTAAATGAAAATTTCCTACTCTTGTTTAATAAATTTATTAAGCACTTAAAGATGGGATAGGATAGTAAATCATATAGCACCATATAGAGTCAAATATAGGCAATGTAAAATATGGACTGTCTTATCACTTTTGAAATTCATGGTTTCCTATTTGAGTCATTGTTTGCCCATTTTTGCTCTAATATAGTCAGTAGAACATGAACAAATGGTGGATTTTATTTGAGTTACTTGGGCCTCCCTGGGGGCTCAGACAGTAAAGAATCCACCTGCAATGCAGGAGACCCAGGTTCGATCCCTGGATCAGGAAGATCCCCTGGAGAAAGGAATGGCAACCCACTCCAATATTCTTGCCTGGAGAATCCCATGTTAAGAGGAGCCTGGTGGGCTACTGTCCATGGGGTCGCAAAGAATCAGATGGGAGACTGAGCAACTAAACAACGACAAAAACAACTCTGCTCTAAAGATCAGTCTTTCAAATCCCTTCTACTTTTCTTTTTTTTTTTTTTAGATTATTATTGAACTACTTTCTATTTGAGAGTCTAATAATAAAAATAAGATAGCTAACAAATGCACATGGTATCTTACCTGGAAACAAAAAGACTGTTTCTACTTATCAGTAACTAGAAATTTGTGGCCTAAAGGAAATATGTATGTGCCAAGCAAGCATGGAAACAGAATATCCAAGTTTAATTTAAATACTTGGCATCTACCAGGAACCACTGCCTGGCTGATAGACACTTCAGATATTTAACCTTCTGCTCAGTGTCTTTCTTCTCTATTTTCAGACTGAGTCCAGCAAAGCTGGTTTACAATGAGTATACCCCCTATGTCCAAAATACCCTTTCATTTATTATACATAGCACTGAAGTGCTGGGAGCTGTCTTGTGGTAGCAAAATCTTGCTGATATTAAGGGGGAAAAAGACATTTTTGGTTTGATGGTTTGCAAAAAAAATAGAAGACGTAATTTGAGTTGGCATACCCATTCTAGCTATGCCTTCTTTGCATTGTGCATTTTGTTTCTATATAGTTTCCCTTTTCCACATAAATAAAGCTAAATTGGCATCAGTAAGCATTCCTAAGTTACTGGAAAGACCACAGCTTAGGCAGGGGTTATAAGAATATTTCACATGTTTTCCAAATACTGCACGTAAAAAAAAAAAAAGATATTTCGATCGTATTTTATCTGCTTTCAAACAGAAATCACAGGATAGCACCTACATTTAAATGCTTAAGACCACCAGCGTGGCTGCACTCCATGCTCTCAGGTTAGTGAGTTTTTCCATGCACTCAGAATACAGTTCCTTCTGTCATCTCTATGCAAATATCTGAAGTGCTAGCAAAGGTGTCATTCATTAGAAAAGCTGTAACTCTGCAGTGGTCTTTTTAAAAAATTCAGTCCTACAGCTATTTGCTCATGTAAAGTTGGTACAGGTGAGTAGGCTAATACACCACATGGGGCCATGCTCTATTAAACATCAAGTGCAGATGACGTTCACCTACGGCCTTTGATCTTTAAGAGTGCACATTTCTGAGTACCAAATGGGTCTTAGCATCACGGCAAAGGAGTGAAAGCAGCTCTCGCTTTAAGTCTGGACTGCCTCTTGACCTTCATCTTATATTTATGACCAATACTTGGAGCAGCTTTTAGATCTCTTGGCCATAACATTTTCACACAAAAATCCTAGTATTCGTTTTTATGGCTTTCAGATTATTTGCATCCAAGATGGCCCTGAGATTGTGAAGTGAGTTTATAAAAAAATTACCAGTAGTGACTACTTGCATATGGAAATCATGATTCTTCTCATCCTATACAATCAAAACCAAAGAAGAAAAGACTTAAATGTTTGCCAAAAATATTTAAAGTGGAGCCAAAGCTGGGGTCAATGCTGGGAAATATCACAGGTGTAGAGTCTGGGGAGAAACTGAATAGAAGAAAATGCACAACGGGCAGAGAATGTCAAGAATTATTTCAAAATATTGGCCACGGTTAAGGCAATGACATTTTCTTAAATGTTGTCTCTCACATTTGGGGGAGCATTTATCATGTTCCTGAAAGGTAGGTAAAAGAAAGAATATGTCAAGATTTTTAGTATGCAGAAAGTGATATTTTGTTTCAGTTTTCACACCAAGCATTTTCTTAGATAAAAATCAGTCAAAACTAGAAATTTTACATTGGGATATCTTGAAATAAGAGAAAAATAAGAATCATATTTTTAATTCCAAATTTATTGAAAGAGATTCTTTCTTTAGATCTTTATTGTCTTAAAAAAAGAGAGAGAGAGAGGAAGTACATAATAAACTCAGAAACTGGACCTCAAAACAGAAGTAATTGATAACTTCACGAAGTCATGAGAAAGAGCTTAGTCAAGTTGCAGAGGTGTATCCATCTGAAAATGATTTCCTGTTGTTGTAGGAATAACTTTAAGTTCATTTAAGACTGATAAATCCAGTCAGTTGTTGCTGTTCTCAGTCATTAAGTTGTGTCTCACACTTTGTGACCCCCATGGACTACAGCACGCCAAGTTTGCTCAAACTCATATCCATTGAGTTAATGATGCCATCTAACCATCTCATCCTCTGTTGCCCCCTTCTTTTCCTGCCCTCAGTCTTTCTCAGCATCAGGGTCTTTTCCAAAGAAAAGACCTTTGCATCAACCCTTTGCATCAACTGACCAAACTATTGGAGCTTCAGCATCAATCCTTGCAATGAATATTCAGCGTTGATTTCCTTTAGGATTGACAGGTTTGATCTCCTTGCAGTCCAAGGGACTCTCAAGAGTCTTCTCCAACACCACAGTTCAAAAGTATCAATTCATTGGTGCTCAGCTTTCTTTATGGTTCAACTCTCACATCCATACATGACTACTGGTAAAACCATACCTTTGACTACATGGACCTTAATCAGCAAAGTAATGCCTCTGCTTTTTAATACGCTGTCTAGGTTTGTCACAGATTTCCTTACAAGGAGCAAGCGTCTTTCAATTTCATGGCTGCAGTCACTGTTTGAAATCCAGTTTAGATGTTATCACAACACAGGAATCTGTAGTTTAAAATTTAACTGATTAAGTACTTTTCAAAAATGAAAATACTGTAGGAATCAGGGCTATAGACTGTTTTTAAGGGGAGATGGCCAAGAGTTTCCCCGGAGCCTCTGTGTCATCAGTAAAATCTAGAAAGTTAAAAATCAGCCATGTGCCCCAGCTGTGCTCCTGAATTTTCACAAGAACATTTCAATGGGGCTTCTACCCATCTCCATCCTCTAAGAAGACAAGAGCAGGACAGTTTAATTTCATGTTCTTCAGAATTTTAAAATTACAGTGAAGGGTAGATTCTTCAAAATTGACTGGAGATCACCATCCATTTAGACTGAAGTTGTTTAGCTGTTGAGGGTCTTTTAAATCAACATCAACAACAAAACACAGTGTTAGGAATGTTCGTGTTCTTGACCAGATCAAGTAAATATTAAAAATATTTGGTACAGAATCTATATCAAATAACAACTTTAATAAACTTTCTAGAGAATTATACAAGTGGACTAGCATATACACATTTTGCAATTAAACTTAAAAATCTCCTTAATTTCTCAAAATAAAAAATATCAATACTTTGCCTCTAACTTTTCACATTGCTTCACTCTGTGATATTCTGGAAAAGCCACAATAAAAACAATAAAGAGATCTGTGGTTTAGGGGGAACAGAGAGCTAAGTAGGCAGAGCACAGAGCATATTTAGGGCTGTGTGAAGATACGGACTGTGTTATCATAGTGTTGGAAATATGTCATATACATTTGTCCAAACCCATAGAATGGACAATACTAAGGGTGAATCATAAGGTAAATTATGGGCTTTCTATAATTATGTTAGTGCTTCTATGTTAATGTAGGATCAACTTTGGTAAAAAAAAAAAAAAAAAATCCACTCTGGTGAGTGATATAGATAATAGGGGAGTCGGGGAATATATGGGAAATCTTTATACCTTCCTCCCAAGTATGTTGAAAACCTAAAACTGATCTAAAAGATAACATTTGAACCACAAAAAGAACAAATGCCATCGAAAGCAGTATAAAAGTAAATGGCAAATTATCAATGAACAATGACATAGCTCCTTTTCTGGAAACAAATAAACTAAAAACAAAACACTGTAAATCAACCATACTACAATATACTTTATTTTTTTAAATAGAAGAGAGGGTGGACAAGAGGAAAAAACAAAACCGTATGAGAGTAATTTGACCTTTTGAAAGATACAATATGAAGTCACAAAGGAATTGAAAATGAAGGGAACAATATACAACATTTAACAATTAGCAATTAAAGTGTGCAATAAAAATGGCATCACCTTATCATCTTTCATCGAAAGAAAACACTAATTCCAAACATCAAAGAGTCACATAAACTGTTAACAATGCACTTAAATGAACTGATGTGGGCATTGTAAACAAAGGTATCAGTGGCAGCTAATTCTTAGAGTGTGGCTGATTTCTCTCACAGGGTCCCGCTCAAATCAGTTCTAGAAAGAAATTCTTCATTCTCTTGCAGAGATCGGGTACCTAACCACATGGTCTCTTTTAAATAAACAAGGTGAAAAAAAAATAAAATAAAATAAACAAGGTGCATGCATGTTATTGCTTACACACTGCGTAGGAGCAATTGAAAATAAAAAAAAAGAACAAAAGAAAGAGCTGGAAAGAAATAGTTCCATAAAATGAATTCTCTAATGAGACATTATCTTCTCAAAAAATGCACTGGCCTAACACTGGAGGAGATCATGGTGAAAAAATAATGGGGTTTGGAATTACTAAGTTTGGAGAAAGAAACAGAGAACTGATCTCCTGAATATGAGCCTTTTTCAAAGCCAGCTTACCTAGCATCACAGTTCCGGGACCAATGTTACAAGAATTAAAAAATAATCATCAAAATCAGTAATGTCTAAGCAATAGGAAAATATAGAGAACAAAGGACTCCGAAAAAACTGATTCAGTTGTAAAGTTGAGCTACTGAAGAAATGGAAAGTTAAAAAAGAAACCTAAGATGAAACATATGAAGAAAGTGTATTAGTCAGTGTTGTTAACCTCCTCTCTATTCTGTCAATGCCAACTGTACATCTACATTAAAAATGTATCCTAACCACACCAGACCATCTACTGTACCGATGAATTTAATTTATCATGTAGGTTTCTGTGATGTTCACAATTTCTAGAAGCCTACAGTAGAGAACTCTGCATTCTTGTTTTCTGTATCAAACAGAAAAATACATATGCATACACATATTATATATTCACATTCTGTACACCAAGTAAGAACCACATACATATTTATTAACTTTCTCATATATACATGAAATAAATATGCATACACATGTTTTGCCTTTTAATAGTATTTTTGTCTTATTATTTCCAATACCATTGTTACGAACCCTCCTTTGACCTCACTATTTTAAAATGAAACCATCCATCCACACTTTGATTTCTTCCTGTATTTTCTCATTAAGAAGAGGAGGAGAAAGTCAAGAAGGATGTAAAAGAAAAATAGGAGAAAGAACTTAAATAGCTGATTATCCCTGAATCTCTATTTTCTGGCTATTTAAAAATATATAGCAGAAAGCATTGTAACATTCAGTTTATAGAGATATTTTGTTGAAATTCACAAAGATTCTTGTTTAACCTCTATGAGTAATACTTTAAATTTTATAATTGAGACTTAGTTTTAAGTTCTAAAGCACAATGCTTAAGAAGAAACCCTAAAATGTATTGACAGCATTGCAAATAGCATCTATGATAGTCTCAAAAACACACCTTTCTCCATAGAGAAAAATTAAGCAAGTGGCACTTTTTTGAAGGAACCCAGCGAAGTGTTTTTTCATGAGTTAAATCACTCACTTAACCTTGATATATCTACTCTTCTGGATTAAACTATTCTGACATCAAAGAACATTCCTTTGCTTCCCTAATTCCTACCTGTTCCCTGTCCAATGGCCAGGTTTTTTAAATGAAAGGACTGTGAGAATATCCACACTGTTTTGAAAGAGGATGTGTTCCTGTATTTTCTTCAGCACCTAAAAACTAGCCCATAACCTAACTGGAAAGTCTTGCATAGATGAATTTCCTGTAAATACTAATGAGTGAAGTATCTTTTTTCCCCCTTGAACAGCTGTAGAATGTTAGCAAGAGTAGTTTCACTTTATTTTCCCAGAATTTGTGCTAAGTGCTAATCAGATTACAAATTTAAATGATAAAATCAAGCTACAGGGAAAACTTGAAGAAAAAAAAAAAAGATTCTAACCAGTGAACAAATAGCCTTAACCTTAAAATTATTGTTTTTATAATATGTTTAAAAAGAATATTCAGTTTTTCCATGAATCATACTTGCCAAGGCTTTACCTCTGTAAGGGAGTTTAGACAATATAGTCTAATTAATTCCATAGCTGTGGAGGACAAAACGACCAGACTACAAGTACTGCATTAATTTGACTTTGCTTTGAAAGACAATATCAATTTTTTTAAGCCAAAAAGGAAGCTTTTGTTGTTGTTTTGTAGTTGATTGCTTTGGAAATTTACTGATAGAATAATTTTGCTATTTTCAGCTTGTTCTTAAGTGCTTCTTCCCTGAATGCCTAGGTAGGCACAGAAAATACCTTTTAAAGCTTGGGATATTGCCACTTCTTGTAAGTGGAGCCACATAACGGTGTGAGGTCTGAAGGTTTGTTTCTGTTACATTTGACAGCCTACATTACACTAGTTAGACTAAAAGGCAAAGCGAAAGGGGAGAGACTTCTGGTCAACCTTCTTTCTCTCCTGAAGCTGAGTACAGGATGCCTGAGTCCCCATCAAGGATGTTTGAGCCTTAGGCATCATTTTCTATGAAGAATAGTCTTGTTAGATGGAGAAAGGGCATAGAATATCCCCAAATGTTCTTGCTTTCTGGCCAAATATCTTGTTCATACTCTGTGACTCTTGTTATTGCTATGACTTTCACCCTTTTCTTGGGAGGCATTTGATGGAGGCTGGGCATTATTGCTTGATGTTGTTTATGCCGCTACATCAGCGCTCATCAATTCCCATAAGAAAACCTGTGCATCTGCTGAGGCTTTCTTAGTGAGCAGAGCAGGACACAGTCAACAGTTCCCCAGGGAACCCTGATATGGCTGCCCCTCCTTCATCCAGAGTAACTCAGTACTCTGTGTTCCCCAACACTCAGCATGCTTTCTCCCTCCCTTTCATTTTGTCATCTTTGAATGTTCACCTGGAAATAACTTCTTGTTGTTGGCCAGTTGTTAAGTAGTGTCCGACTCTTCATGACCCCATGGACTGTAGCACGCCAGGCTTCCTTGTCCATCACTATCTCCCAGAGTTTGCTCAAACTCATGTCCACTGAGTCGGTGATGCCATCCAACCATCTCATCCTCTGTTGTCCCCTCCTCTTCCTGCCCTCAGTCTTTCCCAGCACCAGGGTCTTTTTCGATAAGTCAGCTCCTCACATCAAAGAGCTGACTGCCAAAGTATTGGAGCTTCAGCATCAGTACTTCCAATGAATACTCAGGGTCGATTTCCTGTAGGATTGACTGGTTTGATCTCCTTGAGGTCCAAGGGAATCTTGAGAGTCTTCTCCAGCACCACAGTTTGAAAGTCTCAATTCTTTGGTGCTCAGTCTTCTTTATGGTCCAACTCTCACATCCATATACAACAACTGGAAAGACCACAGTTTTGACTATATGGACTTTTGTCGGCAAAGTGATGTCTCTGTTTTTTAATGTGTTGTCTAGGTTTTTCATAACTTTGCTTCCAAGGAGCAAGCATCTTTTAATTTCATGGCTGCAGTCACCACCCACAGTCATTTAGGAGCCCAAGAAAATAAAGTCTGCCACTGCTTCCATTTTTTCCCCATTTATTTGGCGTGAAGTGATGGGACCAGATACCATGGTCTTAGTTTTCTTAATGTTGAGTTTTAAGCCAGCTTTTTCACTCTTCTCTTTCACCTTCATCAAGAGTCTCTTTAGTTCCTCTTTGCTTTTTGCTGTTAGGGTGGTATTGTCACTCACTCATTTTTAAAATCTCCTCTTCTTGGAAGAGAAAAACATTAAGTTTTTCAGTTGTGATTTATGTTCTTTTTCTTTTTCTCATTTCATACTGAATGTATGTTTCCCTATATAGGCCACTGCTAAATATACTCACTCTGGTTGAACATGCTGCATATACTAATTTTACTCAAATTGTGCTGTTAAATATACTCATATTATTTATTCATCAGTTGCCTATAATATGCCAGACATTGTTTTAGCATCTCTAGTCTGATAGCATGGTTTTCCATGTGGGCATCTCCAGGATCTAACATTGAGCAAAACAATGAAAAAGTGCCAGGGAATATTTGCAGAATGAGTTACAGCAGACTGTGTTGCCAGCATCCTCTGTGGCTTCTGGCAATGGCCTCATTCTCTCTAGATAAGATTCGGACCCCTCTTCCCTTTTGTCTGGGTTCTTGAGAGATGCAATTTTCAAGACAGAGGCCATGATTATCCAATGAAACTTGTATTTATTTATACTTTGGAATGGGTGGTTTTACCACTTTCTACTTTTTATTTTAACACTTATTTCAACGTGGCTATGACAGAGACCGGAGAGGAAAATAATTCCTCCACCAGCTTATTTTCCAGATTCATATTATCATTGTGATCATCTCAGAGATGCCCTTCTGAGAGATTGGAAAGGTATATTCTCAAAAAAACTCAATCAGGCCCGAGAATTGACAAGAGACCCATATTAATAAAAAGAGAAGCGATCAACTCAGATGCAGTGATGCTTGTATTTGAAATCATATTGTAGTACTCTTAATGGCTAAATTACATTTGCTTTATTTTAATGCTAAAATGCCCAGGACCTTGCAGTGAGTTCAGAATTCAGTGGTAGGTTATACAACTACTCAAAAATTAAAGTCCTGCTTTAGCTAATCCAAAGGCCAGTAAATGATAGCTAAACCACTCTCATTCGTCACCTCTCAAGACCTGGTGTGTTATATAAAGTAGCATGTGGAGGCTGTGAATCTCAGTCCAAAATCAGGGTACAAGAACCTCCCATTTTTCTGTTTTCAGTGGTATGAATTTAATTCTGATGTTAATCAAGCCTTGTTCTTAATTTAAAGAATTTTATAAAGTGCAAAATATGGATGTGTATGTACATGTGTTTTGAACCACAGGTAAAGAAGGGCTGTGGCCACTGGTGTCCTGTTCATAATCACATCACAATCATACTGCTCCATATCTTACAGCTCCTTCGTGTCTTGAATCTTTTTTTATTTTTATGTGCCATACTGGAGACCAAACGTTTAGGTGAGGTCATCTCTGCCTTGATTCCCTATTCAGGGTCCTCCTCGCCACCAATGATAAGCCAGGCCAGTGCCCAGGGCTCAGCCCTCTCTTTTTCTTTCCCCTGCCTGGGGGACTATCTCTCTCTCCAGTTTTCTTATCCCAAGTCAGTCTGCTTTTCCATGAAAACTTGTTTTTCCCCTTCTATCTCTTTAGATGTTTTACATTCACAGAAAGGCTTAGCACACTTTACATATGGAGAAAGAAAACATGAAAACAATCATGAAAAAAATAATGGTTCAAAGCATTGTTCATCCACAAATAAAATGAAAGCTAGACAGTCACTTTCTGAGTCTAAGCTCTTGGTTCCATCATGCTGTTTGCTGCTGTCTATTTCACATGTCCCTCGATCAACATATTTCGATGACTAGAACTAAAACTATGGGAAAGCTAGTTCCAGAAATTAAGAGGAAAATAGCAAACCAAAAATATTCTCAATCCTTTTTTTTTTCCTTCTTGACTCTAATACATCTATTATTGATATATGAGACAGATCAGAGTGAAATGCAATCAAAGCATCACAAAAAATGCCATCTAGTTCTTTGCATTTTTATTTTTATTTTTAAAAAATTTTTTTCCTTTATTTTTATTAGTTGGAGGCTAATTACTTCACAACATTGCAGTGGGTTTTGTCATACATTGACATGAATCAGCCATGGAGTTACATGTATTCCCCATCCCGATCCCCCCTCCCACCTCCCTCTCCACCCGATTCCTCTGGGTCTTCCCAGTGCACCAGGCCTGAGCACTTGTCTCATGCATCCCACCTGGGCTGGTGATCTGTTTCACCATAGATAATATACATGCTGTTCTCTCAAAACATCCCACCCTCACCTTCTCCCACAGAGTTCAAAAGTCTGTTCTGTACATCTGTGTCTCTTTTTCTGTTTTGCATATACGGTTCTCATTACCATCTTTCTAAATTCCATATATATGTGTTAGTATGCTGTAATGATCTTTATCTTTCTGGCTTACTTCACTCTGTATAATGGGCTCCAGCTTCATCCATCTCATTAGAACTGATTCAAATAAATTCTTTTTAACGGCTGAGTAATATTCCATGGTGTATATGTACCACAGCTTCCTTATCCATTCATCTGCTGATGGGCATCTAGGCTGCTTCCATGTCCTGGCTATTCTAAATAGTGCTGCGATGAACATTGGGGTGCACGTGTCTCTTTCAGATCTGGTTTCCTCAGTGTGTATGCCCAGAAGTGGTACTGCTGTTTTTAAACTAAAGCAAAAATATTACTTATTTTATAAATTATTTTTAAAGCCATTTTTGTCTTCTCCAGCCATCTTTATGCAGCTTAGATAGCACATAACTTCAAGGATTTGAACTCAGTTTGAACATTATAGTAAGAGTGTCCACATGAAAAGTAATATCTACCCAGTAAACCAAAATATAACAATCTTAATGACTAATAACTAATATAATTGTTTAAAGTGTAATGTTATTTATCACAAGTTCATGCACTAATTTTCTACAAAGAGGAAGCTTTGCCTGGGAATCTGGATCAGTCAGAGCATCCTAAACTTATTATCATGATGTTGTTGTTTAACCCTCATGTTGTATCTGACTCTTTGTGACCCCATGGACCGTAGCCCACCAGTCTCCTCTGTCCATGGAATTTTCCAGGCAAGAATACTGGGGTCGGCTGTCATTTCCTTCTTCAGGAGATCTTCCTAATCCAGGGATTAAAATCGCGTCTCCTGCATTGGCAGGCAGATTATTTACCTACCACTGAGGCACCAGGTAAGCCAGATCATAAAGACACTTGCTTGTAGATGAATGGATGAGTGAAAGAAAAATAACCATTGCCAACAAAATAACTACATTTCATGGAACAATGGGAAATAGACAAATAGCATTGTCTCAGTTAAGCATGTAGCATTTATTTACTGTATAGGATATAAGAGAATGGCTTAAATAACTTGAAGCTTTTTAGAGAGTAATCACAACTCTATACTAGTTTTTGGCCACCTGATTCGAAGAACTGACACATTGGAAAAGACCCTGATGCTGGGAAAGATTGACGGCAAGAGAAGACAGAGGCAGAGGATGAGATGGTTGGATGGCATCATCAGCTCAATGGACATGAGTCTGAGCAAGCTCTGGGAGATGGTGAAGGACAGGGAAGCCTGGCGTGCTGCAGTCCATGGGGTCCAGAGTCAGACACACATGGGCGAATGAACAGCAATGCATAGTAGTTCTTATGACCGTCTCCAAGCTTGGTTAGCTCACTTGCTTTGATGCTATTTAAACTCTTTGTGCATCAGTTTTCTCATTTTTCAAAGGTTAATAAAATAAACTATCTTATAGTGTGTACAGTTACAGGAGCTAATAATACAAGTCCTGTACTTAGAACATAAGTTCTGTGTGAAGGCTGACTGACAGTCTAAACTGCCCAAGAATAGTCTGTTTCCCTCTTTTCCCCTTCTATTTGTGCACATTTCACCTAAGAGGCTCGACCTGCTTTGCCAAGAATTAGATGAGTTACTTTATTTCTTCTTTCCTCTTTTTTCTTCCAAGTAGTTTTCTGAGAAAGTGTGTATACTTGGAGCTTTGATGATTTCTCCTATCATCCCTCCCTCTAATTAAAAAAATTATTCTTGTTGAATTGGTGAGGAGCCCTTTCTTTCCCCCATCTCTGACACCCGTGCTCTGCTTGGAACTCACACATCGCTTGGAGGTAACCACATGGGAGAACCAGGATTGGTGACACCTGGCAGTAGGCTGGAAAAAAATTCAACTCCAACTCTGGAAGTCAGTGAACCCTTGAATTATGTAGCTCCATTGTGTTCCATTTGAAGATACAGTTTCTGTTCAGCTGAGTACTTTGAAATATTTCTCCTTTGCCTAGTGAACGTTAATAGAAGTTTCTTACATGCTATTAAAGCTAGTATACTCAGATGCCACTACTAGATTCACACAACCTCTCCCCAAAATGAGAGGGACTAAAAGAAGCAAACAACCATGTGCGTTATGAAAAAGAAAACATAGCCAAGATAAGAGGCTTGCTATGAGAGGCAAGATGCACCAGCGGGCTCCTAACATCACATTCCCTTGACTGGGAGGAAGGTCATTTGCCATGTTTGGAATTCTTTCAAAAATGTGGAAAAAATAACATTTAGAGAGTTGAGTGTTGTTTTTTATTTTTGCCAAAAAGTAAAAGCTTATTGTTTAATTCCCCTTGACTGGAAAAAGTTGTTCCAAAATCAATAAGCTTTTTAGAACATTCATCTGCTTTTGTTTTTCAAAAAGTAAAATTTTGCTCAAATGAAGATATACAGAAATTAATTCAATTTAGCTTCCCTTGTAGCTCAGTCAGTAAAGAATCTGCCTGCAGTGCAGGAGACCTGGGTTCGATTCCTGGGTCAGGAAGACCTCCTGGAGAAGGAAATGACTTCTCCAGGAGGAAATCCACTCTAGTATCCTTGCCTGGAGAGTCTCATGAACACAGAAGCCTAGTGGGCTGCAGTCCATGGGGTCGCAAAAAGTCGGGCACGACTAAGCGACTGTTACTTACCTAGCACTTACATAACCTTAAAATGCATATATCATGCTTTAGAAACAAGTTATATGGAAATTGCATTAAATCAAGTGAAAGAAAGTTTGCTGTTAATTTCAATTTTACCCCCAGCATAATATTAATACATATAATCAATACCCAACTTGGATAAAGTGAAGTGGGTGATACCTGACTCCCATAAGGATTTCCAGGTATGCTTTAGTTCTGACTTCTCTTCTGTGGGAGCAGAAATAGTTAAAAAAAAATGTACTGATGGAAGAAATTTCAGGTATCACGTATCAAAGAAGGACTTATGAACTAATACAACAATACTTCCTGTGTAAAGCAGTTGTATTTTTTTAGTTTTTTAAGGAAATTTTTAAAATGTCCCTAAAATGGAAACAGAGACAGATTTTTTTTTTGCAGGGGGAGAGGGGGGAAGCTCCAAAATCAGTGCAGATGGTGATTGCAGCCATGAAATTAAAAGATGCTTGCTCCTTGGAAGAAAAGCTATGACCAACCTAGACAGCATACTAAAAATCAGAGACATTACTTTGCCAACAAAGGTCTGTCTAGTCAAAGCTATGGTTTCTCCAGTAGTCATATATGGATGTGACAGTTGGACCATAAAAAAGGCTGAGCACCAAATGATTTAGGCTTTTGAACTGCGGTATCGGAGAAGACTCTTGAGAAACCCTTGGACTGCAAGGAGATCCAACCAGTCCATCCTAAAGGAAATCAATCAGAACAGTCCTGAGTATTCATTGGAAGGACTGATGATGAAGCTGAAGCTCTAATACGTTGGCCTCTTGATGCAAAGAACTGACTGTTTGGAAAAGACCCTGATGCTGGGAAAGGTTGAAGATAGGAGCATTTTGGGATGACAGAGGGTGAGATGGTTGGATGGCATCACCGACCTGATGTACATGAGCTTGAGTAAGCTCCGGGAGTTGGTGATGGACAGGGAGGCCCGGCGTGCTACAGTCTATGGGATCACAAAGAGTCGGACACGACTGAGCGACTGAACTGAACTGAAGGGAATTTTTACCTATGTCAGGCTGTGAATTCTCATAATAAAATATACTATTTGTCTTACTAACATATCATAAATATCAGCATGTCTTATTTACCTCATTTTCTCACTGAAATACACTTAACTACATATAGTAACATGTTTGCTCACCTTCTGTTCAGGACCTTCACATATGTGATTCCCATTACCCTGAATGTCCCTAGTTGCCTTTTTTTAAAAAACAGTTTTATTTTATATTGGAGTAGAACTGATTTGCAATTTTGTGTTAGTTTCAGTTGTACACAAAGTGAATCAGCTATACATAAACATATATCCACTCTTTTACGGATTTTTTTTCTCACAGAGGCCATTATTGACTAGCAGATTTCCCTGTGCTATACAGTAGGTTGTAGATTATCTATTTTATATATAGTGATGCGAATATGTTAATCCCGAGCTCCTAATTTATCCCTGTCCTTAGTTGCTCAGTCATATCGACCCTTTGTGACCCCATGGACTGTAGCCCGCCAGGGTCCTCCATCCATGGGGGTTCTCCGGGCAAGAATACTGGAGTGGGTTGCCATGTCTTCTTCCAGGGGATATTCCCAACCCAGGGATCAAACCCAGGTCTCCCACATTGCAGCCGGATTCTTCACCGTCTGAGCCACCAGGGAAGTCCAATTTATCCCTACTCCCCACCTTTCCCCTTGGCAACCACAACTTTGTTTGCTAAGAGTGAGTTTTTTTTCTGTTTTATAAATAAGTTAGTTGTATCATTTTTTTAGATTCCACATACAGGTGTATCATATGATGTTTATCTTTCTGTGTCTGACTTAATATGGTAAGGTCCATCTATTTTGCTGATGGCATTTCCTCCTTTTGTATGGCTGAGGAATATTCCATTGTATACATGTCCATATTCAATGGACACTTAGGTTGTGTTCGTGTCTTGCTATTGTAAGTCGTGCTGCATGTATGTTTTCTAAGTATGGTTTTCTCTGGATACATGCCCAGGAGTGGGACTGCTGGGTCATACTGTAGTTCTCTTTTTAGTGTTTAAAGGAATCTCCGTACTGTTCCCCTTAGTGGATGTATCAACTTACGTTCCCATCAACAGCGCGAGGGGGCTTCTGTTCTCTCCACACCATCTCCTGCATTTATTGTTTGTAGACGTTTTGTCCGAGAGTTTTCCTTGTCTATGTATCCACGTCCTCCCTTGCACACTTGAGCCCAGAGGTGTGCCTTCTCAGCCTTTTTCACCTGCATCATACCTATCATGGTAGTACCTATCACCTGATAAAAAACTACCATGCGGAACCCTAGTTAATTTCACGTCACTCTGTCTCTTCTCTGAGTGAGAGTGACTCCCTGGAAGGCAAGTTCTGCTTATGCCACCCTGAATATCCCCTGTGTCAAATATAGCATCGGTTTCGCTTCTGCTATAGAATAAAAGCTCAGTAAATATTTAGTATAAGAGTGAATGATCAAGCCAAGAGCTAAGACACCTCCAGACTATTTAAGTCAGACCGAATTAGGAGAATGTTTATACCTAATGATCTTCCCAGAGTCAATCTGCATTTCAATCACGAACTATCTCATTTGTGCTCCTGGAAGCTCACTCCCAGTCATTTTCCAAAAGTGAAAGTGGCTGTTGCTCTTCCTTTCCCTCCGACTCATTATGTTGTTTGTCCACTGTTTTTCAGACACTAATTTGTGACCAACTCTGTGTGATCCATGCACTGCAGCATGCCAGGCTTCCCTGTCCTTCACCATCTCCCAGAGTCTGCTCAAACTCATGTCCGTTGGATCGGTGATGCAATCTCATCCTCTGTCATCCCTTCTCCTGCTGCCCTCAATCTTTCCCAGCATCAGTGCCTTTTCCAGTAAGTCGTCTCTTTGCATCAGGTGGCCAAAATATGGGAGCTTCAGCTTCAGCATCAGTCTTTCCAATGAATATTCAGGGTTGATTTCCTTTAGAATTGACTGGTTTGATCTCCTTGCAGTCCAAAGGACTCTCATGAGTCCTGACACGTTAAGCAGAAAGTAAATGTAGGTAATTAAGTATTTGTTTGTTTCTAAAATCTACTCTCAGGTTGACCATATCGAAGTGCTTACTTGAATGACACCTCTCAGGTGTCCAAACTCACAATAGAATCTGCCCACACTTTTCATCATCAATGAGAATTCTGAACATAGTTAATGAATAATATTTAGGGGGGGTCACTTAATGTCTTTTAAGTGGAGAAAATGCCAAACCTTCCCCTTGCATGCGACTCAACGCAGCAACACGAAATGACCTGGAGCCCATGGTGCTCTCAGCTCTCTGATGTTCCTCGATCCCCCTTCAAGCACTGACATAGATTTCGTGGACTTAATGACATTATTTTAGAGAAACTTTGTTTACTTTTCGTCAACAGGATACTAGGTGTCTATACAAAGATTGGCTTTTCGTGCTCACGGTAGGAAATTAAACTAGGCAGTCACCATCTTTGAGTTTCTCAGAACCACCGTTTGGTGCCCAGGTTGCTCATATTCTTAAATGAATTACATTCCCAATTGCTGAAATGTAATGGGTCCCAAGGAGATCAGAGGGGGAAATGGCAAGTCTCTCCATGAGCTCCCCAGGGACATTTCCCATGACTGCAGTCAGCACAGAATAGACAGAGCACAGAAAATAAGGAATTTCACTCCTTATTTCGTACTTTTACCCATCTCACTGGAGCCCTTACCAATCAGGTGAAGTCTCCTTTCTGTCAGGGGGGACGTGGGCTCCAATAACCCAGGTGCTGCTAAGACCCTGTGACTCTTGTCATCTCAGGGACCAGTGTGGAAAGTGCATTAAGCTTAATATCCTTTAGGGTTAATTTTGGCTTTCTTGGTGGCTCAGTGGTAAGAACCCTCCTGCCAACATGGGAGATGCAGATTCAATCTCTGGGTCGGGAAGATCCCCTGGAGAAAAAAGTGGCAACCCACTCTAGGGAAATCCCATGGACAGAGAAGCCTGCTGGGCTATAGTCCATGGAGTCACAAAAGAGTTGGACACGACATAGGGACTAAAGAAGAACAAACAGCACAGTCAATTTCCCATTTACCAGCATCAATTAGAAGAGAGTCCTATTAAAGGGTGATTAACTCTATTACTCAATTCTATATCAAAACTATAGCATGTAGAAGATACTTAAAATAGGCAAATGGTGTTTACTGCCTGGTCACTAAGTCATATAGGACTCTTTGTGATCCTATGGACTGCAGCCCACCAGGCTCCTCTGTCCATGGGATTCTCCAGGCAAGAATACTGGAGTGGGTTGCCATTTCCTTCTTCAGGGGATCTTCTGGACCCAGGGATCAAACTTGGGTCTTCTGCATTGCAGGTGGATTATTTACCATCTGAGCCACAGGGAAGCCCCAGATAGACAAGTACTGGTCATTAAAGCCTCACAATTCCCCATTATATCTCCATGGTACTTTTCTAGTGCCCCTAAAGTACAGAATGAATGATGTCTTCTCAGGATAGATCCTTTGACCCTGAGCTATAGTCCTTCCAGAGGCTCTAAGGAGACTCACTTCTAACTTCTGCAGGCTACATGTAATCTCTGCCTCTGTGTTCTCAGCAACATCTCCTTCTGCCTTTCTGTTAATTCCTAGCATTACAGACCAACTTGGATCATACAGGTTCATCTCTGCATCTCAAGTTCCTTAATCACATTTGCAAAGATCTGCTTCCCAAATAACCCAACATTGATAGGTTCAAGGGATTAGGACTTGACATCTTCGGGGAACATTATTCACTCTACTATTGCTGCTCAGTTGCCGTGTCGTGTTTGACTCTTTGCCCCCCCAGGCCCGGGGCTGTAGCAAGTCAGGCTCCTCTGTTCTCCGTTATCTCTTGGAGTTTGCCCAAATTCATGTCCATTGAGTCCATTATGCTACTTAACTACTCAGCCTACTACAGATGTATAAAGACAGAGACTGAAAAGTAAGAGACAAGATTTACAAAAATCTCTCTGGGACACAGAAAGCCTTGAGTGTAGCCCTGCCAGATGTGTTTGTCACATTGGAGACAATGCCTGTGACTTTGGCAGCAGCCGTTTTGGCATCAGCAGAAGAGTTTTCAGATCCACACATCAAACACGAGAAGCCTCAAAACAGGCATCAGCTGGCGTGAGCACCTCTCAGATGGACCCCGGCAGCCATAATTAGACCAGGCATGGACAATGGCGCCTCTTTTGCAGGGCGGTGCGGTGACAAAAGCATAATTGGTGGATATTAGCGGCGTAGCTTCCAATTCAGACATCTGAATCAAGAGCAGACATTATAACAGCAGTTCAAAGGGAGTGAGGAAAAATAGCAAATGTGGAGCAGAAAATAAGAGAATTAGCTTGAGGAGTGCTAGAGACCTTGCAAAGACATCTATTCTAATGAGGAAGTTCCAGGACGATTTGGAAGGATTTTGCAGGAACCCAGATTGCCAGCAACATAACAAGCAGCACCAGAAACATGTGGTGTGTACCATGATCGCTCCATAGGCTGCTTTGGTTTGGGAAACACAAGCGGCATAATGGTAGTTCTGCTCCCGTGTTCCCACGTAGTTCATCACTGGCTCCCTAAGTAACTTCATCCTTGAGATTTCTATGTGGCTCATACATATTCACCATGCCTTTATCCCCTATAACTCAGATGACTTCACTGTGCTACCAGGCTCTAAATCAAGCATGTTTCCAAGGGGCAACCTTGCCTTGATGCCAACCCCACCTGTACGGATGTTCGGATCTTTTATTTTCTCAGAAGGTATTTTCGACTCCTCTGTGAGTTTTCAGGGTACATTACATTGTGTGTGTGCAGAGTCCATTGCCACGTGTTGGATCCTTGTACATTTCCCCACACTGGAGAGACGCTTACTAATCCTGAGCACCGGTGACTCTCTGGACCTTTACAGCATCCCCGGTGACTCGGTTCTTATTCCTGAAGAGCTCACGTATAATGCCTCAAAATTCCATAATAAACATTGTCTCTTCTTTGCATTTGAAGGTCTTTCACAAAGCAAAATATTTTCTGCATGATAAAAAAGTCCAATCCAAGAGTGTGATCATTATGCTCGAATTTTTAACTCCAAGACCTTGCATATAACAGGTGCTCAAAAATGTTTCTTAAAAGAAACAAATACATTCGGTTAGGTGCATTGCCCATTCATGGGCAAGACTCTGGAATGGGAAAATCCTAAATTCACTCTTTAGTTGCCCCAAAGACAGAAATATTTGACACCTGGAACAAAAATGTTTAAAGCTTTATTCTAAACCCTCATCATAACTCTATTGTAGATAACATACACTTCCTCACAGGAACTGGCAGACCATCCTTTGCAAATCTCAGTCTCTTTTTCTTCCTGGGCAAATGCCCCTCAATTTTTCCTCTCTCACTGGAGCTGGTGCCAAGAAAAACAAATCGAATGTGACTGGTTAGGAATGAAGGTGGGTAGCCAAGGGGAGAATACTAAAACCAAATTGGGAGCTGTTGTGGAGAGGCGTGGCAGATGGCCAGCTCCTTAGAGAGGAGAAGTAGGAATATGAGTGAGCCCACATGAAAGGAAGAGCTAGCGTCTGGATTAGTGTAGGGGAACAGGGTAGCTGGGATCACAGTGGGATGAAGATTGGAGCGAAGGAATTCCAGCATCCCAGTCTTATGACATTCACACTTCTTCACCAAGACGACAGACCTGCCTTGGTCATAGAGCACTCCTGGTCTTAAAACCGAGGTGCCCAGTTGTGATGTCACCCACCTCCTGCTTACTCATGATTGCTGATTTGACCACAGTAAAATTAAGCTACTGTTGCTTAGCAAAAGGGACCATCTGATAGAATTTTCCCTAGAAATGACAGACCCATGGAAGGTCATGCTCTGTAATCCCCCTTCCATCTCATAATAACAACCCAAAACACACATAATGAAATCAAAATGTCGGTTTTCTTCCCCCACCCCCAGAAGATATGGTGCGGTTATACAATGGAATATTACTAGTCATAAAAAGGAATGAAATTGTGCCATTTGCAGTAACATGGATGGACCTAGCGATTGCCATCCTGGGTGAAGTGAGTCAGATGGAGAAGGAGGAATATTATAAGGCATCCCTTCTCTGTGGAATCTAAAAAGAAAGGATACAAGAGAACTTACTTAAAAAAACAGAAAGAGACTCGCAGACTTAGAGGACAAACTTATGGTGTATCGGGGAAAAGGGATCATTCAGGAGTGTGGGATGGACATGTACACACTGCTATATTTAAAATATATCACCAACAAGGACCTCCTGTAGAGCATGGGGAACTCTGCTCAACGTTACGTGGCAGCCTGGATGGGAGGGGAGTTCGGGGAGAATGGATACGTGTATATGTATGGCTGAGTCCCTTTGCTATCCACCTGAAACTATCATGACACTGTCAATCAGCTATACTCCAGTACAAAATAACATGTTTTTAAAACAACACAACACAAAATTAAGTAGCATTAGGCTTGTGTGTTTAATGGGAAGGATCTGGGTTAAGGTCAATAAGTCAGAGGGTAGAATCAGGTCAATCCCTGTATCACATGGTCCTCAAAACAAAGTCACTGCCTATGTGGAAACGAATCCAAGAGGCTACAGTTGTATTATTTTAATATAAAATAACATATTCCTGAAGTGAATTCTGAAGCAGGTCCTGGTGCCGTTGGGAAGAGTCTCTGATTTCCCCAGCTTATAGGGCCAATTAGGTTGAATGGGGTTCAAAGAATAATTTATCAATGTAGACAACACTACAGTATGAAATGATCCTCTTAAACATTCTCTATTTTGTAGATGCCTGCTATTGGTGAAAAACCTCTTACACATTAGCATGAAAACAGATTCAATATAATTTAAACACTGAAACGGCTCATGTTACCATAAGGAATGCTTTCCTTCAGAATATTTGCCTTGGACCATTGTTTCATAATGGTCATGATACTGGCAAGTAAAATTACAGTCACAGTTGTCTGTTGTAGAAACAGCAGGTAAGGTCTGAATTTGAAGCCGGTCAGTACCAGTGTAAGTCACGTAGCTCTCTGGGATGCAGGTATTATGTTTCCTTACAGGGCCACTTGGACTGCCAATGCCATCCGGTGTGAAAAACACCCAGACTGAGGCAGCTGTGGAGACCTGCAAAGGGTCATGGCAGGGCCTTAAGTGGAATGCCCAGCAATGCAAGGCAATTAGGCATCAGGCCAGGGATTTCCTTGTAGTCCAACCTATGGGGCACACATCATCCCAGTGCATTGAAAGTTAATGTGTTTTTTATTTCAATATTCTTTAACCGCTGTAGATAGCATTTTGCCCATTCAGGTGGTGCTAGTGGTAAAGAACCTGCCTGCCAATGCAACAGCCACAGGAGACACTGGTTCTATTCCTAGGTTAGGAAGATCCCCTAAAGTAGGAAGTAGCAACCCACTCCAGTACTCTTGCCTGAAGAATCCCATGGACAGAGAAGCCTGGCGGGCTACAGTCCATTGGGTTGCAAAGAACTGGACATGGCTGAAGTGACTTCACAGAAGCAGCAGGAGATATCAGATATTTGCCCAATCTGGAAACCTAGGAAGTCTTAGAAGGAAAACACGTAGCAAGTTAGCAGCTGACTCGAGGCTTGTTTAGCTGCACTTATCGTCCTATCATAGAGGAATAACTTGAGAGCAGACATCATGCATTTTGCATATATTTTGTAACAAAGTCAAGACAAAACTTATTTTACATATATTATTTCTGTGGGTTTTTGGATACACTACTGAACTTAGCTGTCTCCTCTTCTTAAGGAAAGTCAATTCCACTTGGCGATCACAGCTTTCTTCCAAAATGCCCTGCCCTCTCTACGCTCACCTCCCACTACAGCCCCAAATGTGCTTGAACTTCTAGGCCCACACACAAGCCATGCCCTTGTACAATGCCAGTTCTAACTTAGTAGGCTTTCATCAGCCCTGTGATGCCTTTCTGTATCTCACTAACACGTTTCAGTTCAATTAAACACACATATATTGATCCCCAGGTCCATTATCGAGCATGACTCATAAATAGTACACACTCGTGTTTGTAAATAAATGGTGAAATAATCATGTGCATATGTTTTCTTCAGTGCCCAGGACATGGAAGGATACAAAGGATATGATCTTTAACCTTCAGGAGCTCACGAGCTAGGCAATAAGGTAATAATGTACAACCAAAATTATTAAAAACTTAAAAATGCATAAATCTCATGATGACAGAGGCAAATATGTGAAGTTAATCTGAAATACTACTGCTGGGAATCTGGAGAAGGCTTTTTAAGAAGGTGACATTTTATTTCTGGGTTTTGATATTTAAATACAGGAAAAGGGATACCTGGAGTCAGGAAAAATGGGGGCACTGCTTTACGATAGGAAAATGTGGGGAGTATTGAGAGCATTTAAGAGCTGGCTGGTGGCAATTCCACCTTTGCTCAGGGCAAGCTCCACTTCAGCATAACTGCTGCTGCTAAGTCACTTCAGTCGTGTTCGACTCTGTGCGACCCCATCCCTGGGATTCTCCAGGCAAGAACACTGGAGTGGGTTAAAGCTTTGCCTAAATCTCACTCCCCAGAATCTTCCTTGTCTTGCACAAGTCTTACGCTTCTTTGGAGGTTAGTTGTATCGATCAGGCTAGGCGGATGGAACTGCAGTTAGCATATCAACCTGAAATCCCTTTGGCTTCACCCACTGAAGACTCACTTCTCATTTGGGCTGTGATGCCATTCTGGAAGACCAGCTGTGCATAATCTTGACAGCTCGACTCATTGAGATCCTCCAGGGGCCCCTCTGTGTTGTCTGACTACAAACAGAGAAAGACTGTGGAAGGGAGAGGCCTTGTGATGATGCCTGTGACTTCCACACAGGTCCCGTGACTGTGAGAACCACACCGTCTCCAGAGGTGTCTGGGGCCCCAGAGAGTCACAGAGGAGAAGTCTGGATGTGAACCCATCATGCTGTGTCTGTCACCATGAGGACGCACTTAGCTCACACTGGTGACATCCCGAGGGGCTGAGACACCAGAGCAGGGCTTTCCCTAACGTCTCCTCCTTGATATCACATGAATTGTCATGAACTATTTTTCTCATACTCAAAAAATCACTGATATTTGATATAATAGCTAGAGAGGAGAGGCAGAGAGGGGATTTTGTCTTCCACAGTATTTCATATAGACATTGCACGGCTTACCAGGAGACTCTAATGGTAAGGAATCTGCCTGTCAATGCAGGAGACACAAGAGATGCGGCCTCGATCCCTGGGTGGGGAAGGTCCCCTGGAGAAGGAAATGGCAACCCACTCCAGCATTCTCGCCTGGAGAATCCCATGGACAGAGGAGCCTGGCGGGCTACAGTCCGTGGGCCCACAAAAAGTCAGACACGACTGACTGAGCACATAGTTGCTATAATTGTTTCAGTAAAAATAATAAATGTACTTATTTAATCATAATACCAAAAAAGGTAAAGAGGCATAGCTATTATTTTAATAGTTTCTATATCTCCCCAACAGATCAAAATTGGATCCTTTGGATATAATAATGATATAATAACATAGGGCAAATAATTAGCCAGTAACTAATAAGTGGATTTTAATAAAACTAAGATGTCTGAAAAAGGTACAACTTAGGCAGTTAATAAGTAACACTGCTGATGAAGCCTTTCATTTTCTTAATTGGCTCTTTGGTGTCATAATAAAATAGGAAGGGTACATTTAAACTTTCAAGATAATTTCATGAAAAATTTTCATGCATGCACTAAAATTTGAACTTTTCAAACAAAAATATATACCTTGCTATGAACAGCTGTTCCCCTATTTTGCTGCTAAGCAGAAATAAAAACTCTGAGTGCCAACATAAAAGCAGCAGCTCAAGTCCTGATTTTCCATCTTTATAATCACTGTGATGACATGATTTACTTCAAATCTATTGCTTAAATGTAAAAATAGGCAGTGTGTGGGGACAGGAGCTGGGCCCCATGTAGGCCCAGGGGATTTCAAATAATTTCAGATTAAACTCTTGAAACACAAGCATGGAGCTGAGTCCCGCTGTGGCAGAAATTGAATAGGGGATGGTGAATTATTTACTCTGATTTTCAAGTAGACAACTGTGTTTATTAAAGGATAACTAATAATTCTGCTAATTTAAAGGATACACCTTTAGAATAAAAACTCAGCCTTACTCATGTCATTATTTAGAACTTAGATTGACAGAAGCTTCTTTTTTTTTTTTTTTTTTTTTAATCACTGACACTGTTTAGTATTGCCCGGCAAGGGTGATAATGAAAAGTGGACTGACTTTTAGTTGGTATTATTTTTGCTTCCTAATTCTCTACAGACAATGATAGCTTCTCAGTTCTCAGTAGTCCCTGGGAAGGGACGTTTCCACTGTCCTGCTTTGGTTTGTCACTGCTTCAGAATGTTACTAATACAATTTCCTTATCTATCTATCAGTATATTGTGACTCTGAAGTGACATCAAAAGATTATTTTACTTGCTCTGAATCTGGAAGAATCAGAGTCTCGAGTGCTCAGCACGTATATGAGGCCAACATCATGGCATAAAGCATGTAACCAAAGAAAACTCTTAGTTCCAGCTGTGTGGACCATGTGTATCAGGGCCAAGTGATGCAAATTTCAGGAGCAAATTGAAAAATAGCTATGCAGCCAAACCCTACACAGCCAAAGATGTAGCCCTTTGCACTCCGTCACTTTAGTCATGCGGCTGTGGACTGTAGGTCTTTGCGACCCCGTGGACTGTGGCCCGCCTGGCTCCTCTGTCCATGGGATTCTCCAGGCAAGAATACTGGAGTGGGTTGCTGTGTCCTCCTCCAGGGGGTCTTCCTGACCCAGGGATCAAACCCGTGTCTCTTAGGTCTCCTGTAGCCTTTGAAGTAAAGCCGATTCACAAGTTCACAAACAACACTTTTATTTAAGTGCAGTTAGGCACCGGAGCTGTGATGGTCAGCTAAGACTGGGTCTCCTGCTGCCATTGGTCAATGGAGGAGAAAGTCCATGCGTCGTGCAGGAATGAATCAGGGCTTGTAAGACGGGCAGTGAAGGAAAACATAAAGGGCCTCATGGAAGCCTGTCCAGGAAGTGAAACTGAAGCTTTCATTTGTAGAATGAATAGAAGGTAACCAGTTAAGGAGGCTGGAAAACCAATCACTATAGGTGTTTATGAAGATGATAATTCTGAAGCAGGCTCAATACCTGAAGAACTAGAGCAAGTGCATTCTGAGTTTAGCGTCCCAAGTGGCTCAGTGGTAAAGAATCCATCTGCCAGTTCAGGAGATGCAGGAGATGGTGGGCTCAGTCCCTAGGTTGGAAAGATCCCCCAGAGGAGGAAATGCCAACCCACTCCAGTATTCTTGCTGGGAAAAATCCCATGGACAGAGGAATCTGGTGGGCTACAGTCCATGGGGTCGCCAAACATCAGACACAGCTGGGCACACACACGCACACACACGAGTAGGAAAAGGCATGAATTGTATAGCCGTATAGTCAGATGGGGGGAAATTTTAGAGTCCCTAAAGGAAATCAGTCCTGAATATTCATTGGAAGGACAGATTTTGAAGCTGAAACTCCAATACTTTGGCCACCTGATGCAAAGAGCTGACTCATTTGAAAAGACCCTGATGCTGGGAAAGATTGAGGGTAGGAGAAGGGGATGACAGAGAATGAGATGGTTGGATGGCATCACTGGTTCAATGGATATGAGTTTAAGTAAACTCCAGGAGTTGGTAATGGACAGGGAGGCCTGGAGTGCTGCAGGCCATGGGGTCGCAAAGAGTCAGACACGACTTAGTGACTGAACTGAACTGAACTGAAAAGTCTTTAGGTTTGATTGTAAGTATCACGGATGTCATTGAAGAGTATTACATGAACAAGGGTCATGACCACATGTAGATTGTTCTTAGATAATCAGATTGTTACTGGATTGAAAAGGATCAGGAGAAGAACAGGAAGATATTATAAGAGCAGATGTGAGAAGGAAAGGTCAAGAAGGACTCTTGGATTTCTGGCAAAAAAAAAAAAAATATATATATATACACACACACACACACACACACACACACACACACTTCATTATGTCTTATGAAAACCAGTTGCTATATCTTTTATATTAATAGTAAAATCATTCTATATACTATTATATCTTGAATAGTTGCTTCTAGCTCAGAACCTTGCTCCTAGCCTAGGCTTTTAATTACAACTGACTGGATATTTGTGTGGGATGTCTCAGAGAAATCTCCAGTCTTAACAGAACAAAAGCAGAACCCTTCATTTGCTCCTCCACCTCCCATTTCTCCCTTTTCTAGGACCCCCTGACTCTGCAGTTGGCACCTCTATTTGTTTTTTTATGAGAATTTTTTTTCACTTTCAACAGAAAGGACAATATATATCTCAGAATTCTGATTGCTACCTGTTCTATTCAATATGCAGTACATGGCAAATAATTTTTGCAGCAATAATTCTTTATTTCTGAGAGTTAATAAACACTTTAAAACAAGTAAAAGACATTTATGTTGGAATATTTCAAGCGAAATTTAAAAATAAAACACATAGATATTTCTACCTAATTTTATTTTATATATGCCACTTAAAACATTTTACCTATATTTTAACACAATTTAAGAAGAAATAGCCTCAAAATAAGAGGAGAAACCAAGGAGAGCTCTCAAGAATATAAAAAAAGAAGAACAATGAATGCAAAAGAGAATGAATTACTAATCAAATAGTAGTTATATTACCAAAATACCAGAAACTTTTGCAATCATTATTTTTGTACTAGCCTTGTCCATATAAAAATATTATGAAAATCTACATATTTAAAAGCAAGATCCAATAAATTATAATAAAATATTCAGTCTATGCCTAAAATAATAGAATTTTAAAATACCATTTAAAAAACCAAGACAAAAGGAAATTATTACATATAAGCATATACAAGTCAATTATATTAGTAAGTTATTTATTAAATAATAAACTGATTAAGTCCAAAGATAAACTGTCCATTACAATGTGAATATCTGAAAATATTATGAGCTATAGTTTAGTGTTTCTGACTGTTTAATATATCTGTTTGACATTTTGGTTGTTTTCATCCATGAATATTTTTTAACTTTTTGAAATATTAATATGGTTTATAGTGATTGACAAAATTCCCTATCAAGAATTATACATGATGGCCACTATGCCCAGAAACAAAAGTAAATTAACTTGATGAATGACCATTGATAGTATATGACTTTACAAGATACGTTCAATAAGTTATCTCATTAGAAAATGCATAATTTGGTGTTCTGTTCAAAATTTTAATGAGCATTTCTATCAATACATGAAAATGTATGTGATGTGTTGCTTCCGCTAATTTTTCTCTCTGGTTTTCAGTGAACAAACATGTGCTTCTAGGATATTCCATTAGAAGGAAGCAGAAGGACTTTAATCTGCAGAATCAAATCTATCAATCACTAGGAAAAAAAAAATGCTAATGCATTCATTCCAAGACTCCGTGACGAGGCATGTGTGTATGCTCAGTCATGTCTGACTCTTTGTGGCCCCATGGATTATAGCCTGCCAGGCTCCTCTGTCCATGGGATTTCCCAGGCAAGAATACTGGAGTGGGTTGCCATTTTCTTCCAACATAATACTTTAGCCAACCTTTATTAAACTATAGTCACTGTAAGTTGTATGCCAGTAGGAGTCTAGTTAAAAAAATTTATAGTATGTCTATGGGGTAGATTATTAGACTGCTGATAAATTCTATTTTCAAAGCATTTTTAAGGACTTTGGAAAATTGGTTACAGCATAAAGTCAAGTTGTTTGCTGTTTGGAATAAAAGGATATATGCTTCAAAAAAATAAAACTAGATTTCACATTTAAAAAAAAACTGTAGTCACTTTAATAAATACGCTTAAATGCTTCTCAATAAACTAAATTTTGGTCACTGTCCTCCTATATATAATTAAGAAGATTTAGGGATCTCTTTGGTACTCTAGACTCAAAGCAGATTATCAAATAAGACTTTAACCCTCTAACAGAACTATTGGCCTAGGGAGTGCCACTTGAATGTTACTTAATGCATCTCTAAAGTCACATGCTCTGTGACATGCTTACAGCTGAACCAGCACATAAATCTTACAACATCCTGTCCAAACAGGACAGAGAGACAATCATGAATCTGTCATGAACTGCTCTTAAACCCCATCAACAAATATATACCACACTGTATGCTCCGAGCTTGTGGAGTCAATGTTGAGTTAAGAGCTTTTTTTTTTTTTTTTTTTTTTCTGTTTTGATGAAGAATAAACTGTGAGAGGGAAGATTGGTATTGTCTACCCCACCCAGTTAAGTCTGACGTTACAGATGCTAAGTGATGCATTACAGAATTGTGTAATACTTTAAGGACCATCAGGAGAAGCAACAATTGTGTAGCAACATGAATCTGATGAAAGTGTTATTGTTTGGTTGCTAAATCCTGTTCGACTCTTTGTGACCCCATGGACTGCAGCACGCCAGGCTTCCCTGTCCTCCACTATCTCCTGGAGTTTGCTCAGAATCATGTTCATTGAGTTAGTGATACTACTGACCATCTTACCCTCTGCCACCTGCTTCTCCTTTTGCCTTCAATCTTTCCAATCATCAGGGTCTTTTCCTATGAGTCAGCTCTTTGCATCAGGTGGCCAAAGGATTGGAGTTTCAGCTTCAGCATCAGTCCTTCCAATGAATGTTCAGGGCTGATGAAAGTAGATAGAGCAAAATCAGAGCTCAAGCCAGAAGTCAGCATGGAGCCTTAGAAGCTTATGCATGTAAGCACAGCAGGGAGCAAAGCTCAGGAACCCACAAGAACAAAGAAGGTAGCAAGGACAGACATCAACATAAAAGGCCTAAAACATTTTCTCTCTGTTCCTAGGGCAGCCTCATCGTACCATCCTTACAAAATAGAGGAGAGCGACCTCCAACACTGCTCTCTTGACTGGCCATGGGCCTGTTAGAACACTAAGTGCACATAATGAGTCGTTTGCAGCACTATTATCTCCATTACAAATAACTCAACCTGAAATAGAAATATTTTTAAAAATCTCATTAAATTGAAAGTGAAATAAAATATAAACCTATGAAGAAATATTTTTATTGCAATGTAATTGACCAATAAGATTATACTAGTGTCAGATGTAGAGCAGAATGATTTAGTACTCATATCTACTGCAAAATGATCTCCAGAAACATTCTAGCTTACATTCAGAAAAACAACAACAACAACAAAACCCTTTAAAATGCTCTATGTTAACAATATTTGAGGTGTTCAGTTCAGTTCAGTTCAGTTGCTCAGTCGTGTCTGACTCTTTGTGACCCCATGAACCGCAGCATGCCAGGCCTCCCTGTCCATCACCAATTCCTGGAGTCCACCCAAACCCATGTCCATCTAGTCAGTGATACCATCCAACCGTCTCATCTTCTATTGTCCCCTTCTTCTCCTACCCTCAATCTTTCCCAACATCAGGGTCTTTTCCAATGAGTCAGCTCTTCGCATCAGGTGGCCAAAGTATTGGAGTTTCGGCTTCAACATCAGTCCTTCCAATGAACACCCAGGACTGATCTCCTTTAGGATGGACTGATTGGATCTCCTTGCAGTCCAAGGGACTCTCAAGAGTCTTCTCCAACACCATAGTTCAAAAGCATCAATTCTTCAGTGCTCAGCTTTCTTTATAGTCCAACTCTCACATCCATACATGACCACTGGATAAACCATAGCCTTGACTAGACGGACCTTTGTTGACAAAGTAATTTGAGATGTTACAGATGGCTTAATGTGAGAGAAAGCACACACCCTTTTAGGCTGGTGGACTCTGCTTTAATACTGGGAAAGACTGAAGGCAGAAAGAGGAGAGGGTCACAGAGGATGAGATGGTTGGACGGCATCACCAATTCAGTGGATATGAACTTGGGCAAATTCTGGGAGTTGGTGAGGAACAGGGAGACCTGCTGTGCTGCAGTCAATGGATCACGAAGAGTCAGACATGACTGAGCAACTGAGAAACAACTGTGTTTTTAAAGGTAAGCCAGTTTCCATGTACATGCATATCTAAGTACCAGCAGCTCACAGACCACACCCAAGTGTCTGAGTTGCCTGGAGCTCAGGAAGGCACCAGCTATATGGCAGATGCTTGGAAGATATTTTTGAATGGTTCAGTGGACAAGTTATTTGCACCAGTTCTTAATTGGCAGTAAATTCCAGAGCCAGAATTCAAACTCAGCTTAGTTTACAAGCAGTCTTAAAAAAAAAAAAAAGAACTACCTTACCTATTTCTTTGTGATGGAAAATGGAGTTGATTCATGCCTGGCTAGCCCAATTCATAGGGCTATACTAGGACCAAAGGAGATGTTATTATGTGGGAATGTGTTTTGTAAAATCTGATCCACTGGAAAAAATATAAGTGATTGAAAAATGGCCTTGGAATAAATGTGTATCGCTTCTTTCCAAATCAGAGTCAATATTGGCTAGGAATAGAGAATTGGAAAAGAGACCTATTGTAAAACAAATTTTTTACCTTTATATAGGGAGAAATCTCTAGAATATGCTTTCTTAAATGTTTGCTCCTGTGTATTTAGGATCTTAATTAATGACTTTGTTATTTTCATGTAAATGCAGGAAAGCATTGTATATTATTCAACACGATTCCAAAAAACTCTTCAAATTACTTTTTTCCCAACCTATCCAAGCACTCTGAAAAGAAGAAGGTCATTTGTATTTTGGAAACTTTAAAGTGATGTTTTTTGTCTTTGCCGCAAGATAAAAATAACCACCAATTTCCTGGGGTCAGTCTTGATCAATAGACATCTGACCTCTGAGAGCACCACAAATGGTGGAAATTATTTTGGGTCATCATCCATATTTGCACTAAAAGTCTCTCTGCTTGAGACTCCAGTCAGTAACGAGAGAAAAATCTTGATGTTTCGAAAGAAATATCTGATGAAATGTGGAGGAAATGTCTCAACTACTTCATCTAAAGCCACATCATACCTTTTTTCTTTTCCTTTCCAGACCTGTATAGACCTCTATATAGCCAATGCTATATAGAATTGGGATATTAAAGATTTTGAAGCACTTATATGTATACTGAAAAAAAAAAAACCTCTACAAATTATAGATTCAATTTTTAATCTTAGAGTTAAGATTCAAATACACAATTTCAGGCTGACTTGGGGACCACAGCTTTAGCTAGGTGTTATCTGGTGATGTAGACCACGTATCAACGACTCAATGGACATGAGTTTGAGCAAACTGGGAGGTGGAGGAGGACGGGGAAGCCTGGCATGCTGCAGTTAATGGGGTCGCAAGGAGTCAGACACAGCTGAGTGAAACTGTCATGTATACAAATAACCGGGCATCTTCTTAAACTGAGCTATGGATTCTGTTCACACAGAGTAGAATTCAAGAGTCTGCATTTCCATCAAGGCCGGATGATCTGATGATGCTGGTCCACAGGTCACATTTCTAGAAACAAAGACAGTTCCTCTCCAACTGTCAGACCTGAACTTAACTCTCCTCGGGTGCTCCAGCCTGGCTCCTTCTCATCATCTCTGTAACTGCCATGCTAAACCAAGATGATCAATGGCAGTGCTGTTATCCAGATTTGTCTGGAGTTAACAGAACATTCGGAGGGTATTTTTTAAACACTTCCAAATTTTCACTATGCTCCACTTTACTAATTTGTTTTACAAGCAATACCTCGAAAAATGCAATTGTAAAACAGCTATCTGATAGAAAGAAATCCTTTCTAAACAGCTCAGTTACCTGTTGAGTGGTACTTTTGACATCATAAATACCCAAAAGTTGAATCTCACTGACTCAACTAAATGAATCAGTTTGTTGGAAAGATGTTCCCCCAACAAGTAAGGAGCACTGCCAGGTGAAGGGAGTGAGTTTGGACACTAGCAGCAGAAAGAGTAACAAACGTCGCTACGCCCAGGTCATCAAATGTTCTATTAAAATGGGCCATCTGGTCACACAATTGTCATTAAACAAATGCCACAGAAAGCACACAATTTTAACAAATTGTAGCCACCTGCTTAAATGTTACAGAGGCCCATCCTTATGGTTAAAGAAAACTAACTTACAGCACTCACAAACGCTTCATTTTCTTCTGAGACTTCTCTACAATTGTTCTGTCCTGTGGGGTATGGACACTGGGGTGTGGACGCACTGTCTCCTCTTATAGCACTTTCTACTGACTTCAAATTTGTTGAACATTTCTTTTTCTCTTCTTAGTGACTATCAAAGAAAAGGAAAGGGAAAAAGGTGATTAATTCAGAAAACCTTATAAATTCCAGGAGACAGATATCATTTGTACATGAATGGTAAACAGTAGTTTCATTTCTGTTTAGAGGAAACAAAAGCTGACTATATATTTGTATTGGCGATATTTTTCTCCTTAAGCAGAAACACTTTGGGTGTCTTTACCATGTCTAGTTATTTAAATTATTTTTTTAATGTGGCAAAGGCCTTGGAATTAAGCACCCCATCTGCATACACAAAAGGCATGATACAGGGAACAATAAAATGTCTGAGGACAAATCGAGACTTCCTTTCACAGGCAATGGGGGAAATTAGTGTCATCACTAGGTTGAAGACATAAAGAGATTCAAAATTAAAAATCCTTTGAACGCTTCCAACAAGATTCCTATAATCAGCTGAGATAAGTAATGATCAAAGCCCTTTAAAACAGTATTGTTCACTCCATTAGGACTGTTTAAATGTACCCTACTATTCACCAGAAATTACAGAAGATTACTGCAGAAGCTATGCTATTGTTTCAGCTAGGCACCCAGATGTTTTAAAGATGGCTATCCCCACAAGCGTAAGGTTAAAAAGCCAAGATACAAAAACAGCTGCAGTTATAAACCTTCATTACCCCGTACATCCCACCACATAGGTGGCTCAGTCTCCCTGATGCACTGACGTCTCCCGAGCAGAGTGGGCTGGAGCCAGCGTGTGGGGACTGGGGAAGCAAACGGGCAGAGCGGCAGGTTCATTTCTACATGGGATCACGTTGTGTCTACTTCTCCAAACAGACCCTTCCGATGCCCTAACTCTGTATCTGGGAAATGTTAACCTCCCAAAGATCCCTTTTCATTCAGTGCGCATGATCCCAGCTCCAGGACGATGGGTGAAGAGATAAGCACGTTTCTAAACACCTCATCACCACCGTTATTTTATGCAATCGCCCAGGGATATTCTAGCAGTGCCGCGTTGGGATCTGAGGTCACTCCTAAGCAGAAGACCAGGATAATGACCATCTGACAGATTTACTGACTCCTTTACTTTTCCTCCCCAATGTCCTGTGAGGTTTAATAGCCATATTGTTATTGCTTGACTGATAACAATTTGGAAAGGACATCTTCTGTTTCCATCTTTAAACATTTTGGAGGCTTCACATGACACCGTTCATCACGAGCTGAAGCCGATGGAAGAATTAGCAGGGTTTTTAGACACAGATTTGTACCAGCCATTTGGAAAACCCAGAGCTGTTTCAGTTTTATGTTCTAGGTGATATCAGTTGAAATGTCTCTGACAACACTGACAGGGGAGGTGGGACAAGCAAGCTATCATCTCTGAACTTGTGGGAACCGGATAAATACTGAGTAGGTATGGTTTAGAGGATGGTGCATGTAGCATCAGATTTTAAACTTCTGCTCAGTTCTGAATATGTTTAACTCTAGACTTTTTCACCCTCCCACCCTGTCTTCAATCCCCAAATATCATCAGTGAAGCAAGGATAAGATGAACATAATTGTAATCCTTAAACTTGAAAATGTCAGGATAATTTGGAGATGTGTGATTCCACTGGGTTTGCCTTAGACTTGGGAATGGCTTGAAGAGGCTGTAATATCCTCACATTTAACAATCAAGCAGCAACAAACACTGCCTTCAGCCATGACTTTGGAAGTTATCCTTTCCCCCTCCTCACATATGAATCTGAAGGAATTCACAGGACCATGCTTCAGTGTTTTTTTTTTTTTTTTTGCAAGAGAGTGATTCTTGAACACAAGTTACATCAAAATTAGCACCAGGAGTTGTTAATGCTGATAATCACAATAATCATAGTTACATTTACAGAACATCCACTGTTTTTCACTAACCACTTCTCAAACAATCTCTCCCAAAGACAAAAATCAGAATTTCTAGTGGTGAGGCCCTGGCACCTCCCAGGTGTGACATTAAGTCATCAATTCATGCTGTGGTTTGAAGAAAAAAAAAAAAAACTAAACTAAAATAGTGACATTACTCTCCAAATAAGTTTCCACATCCTGGGTGTGAATACTTACAGGTGGACGTTGTTGTTGTTCAGTCATTAAGTCAGGCCTGACTCTTTGTGACCCCACAGATTGCAGCATACCAAGCTTCCCTGTCCTTCACTATCTCCCGGAGTTTGCTCAAACTCAGGTCCATTGAGTCAGTGATGCTATCCAATCATTTCATCCTCTGTCACCCCCTTCTCTTCTTGCCTTCAATCTTTCCCAGCATCAGAATCTTTTCCAATGAGTCAGTTCTTCTCGTCAAGAGGCCAAATTACTGGAGCTTCAGCTTCAGCTTCAGCCCTTCCAATGAATATTCAGGATTGACTGGTTTGATCTCAATGCAGACCAAAGGACTCTAAAGAGTTTTTCCAGCACCACAGTTCAAAAACATCAATTCTTCAGCACTCAGACTTCTTTATGGTCTAACTCTCACATCTGTATATCCATACATGACTACTAGAAAAACCATAGCTTTCACTATATGGACATTTGTCAACAAAGTGATGTCTCTGCTTTTTAATATGCTGTCTTGATTTGCCATAGCTTTTCTACTAAGGAGCAAGCATATTTTAATTTCATGCACGCAGTCACTGTCTACAGTGATTTTGGAGCAAAAGAAAATAAAAGCTCTCACCATTTCTACTTTTTCTCCTATTTGCCATGAAGTGATGGGGACAGATGGCACAATCTTAGTTTTTTGAATGTTGAATTTTAAGCCAGTTTTTTTTACTGTTCTCTTTCACCCTCATCAAAAGGCTCTTTAGTTCTTCTTCACTTTCTGCCAGAAGGGTGATGTCATCTGCATATCTGTAGTTATTGGTATTTCTCCTGGCAATCTTGATTCCAGTTTATACTTCATCCTGCCCAGCGTTTCTCATGATGCACTCTGCATATACGTTAAATAAGCAGGGTGACAATATACAGCCTTGTCATACTGCTTTCCCAATTTTGAACCAGTCCCTTGCTTCATGTTCAGTTTTAACTGTTTCCTGCCCTGCGTACTAGTGAGTAGACTGTTTAGTGTGGATTCAGGAAAAACCTGGCCCTTCTTCTCCCAAACCCACAGGAGTTTTTAAGCAAATCACAGAGCAGATCGCAAGACTATGGAAGGCTTTAATTACTTTTTCCTGTATGACCTTGGACTCACATACTTCTCCACTATTAGACTGTATTTTTAAGTTCCTTGGGGACTTTTGAGACTCATGGGTTCATGGTTACATCTGGCACCACGCTGATCCAAAACAGGCCTTGTGATTAGCATCCTTGTTCTGTGCAAGGAAAACTCTAGGGCATTTATTTCTGATTTGTGGAATTCCTTGCACTAAGTGAGACGCCCCTGGTGGTTCAGATGGTTAAGAATCTGCCTGCAATGCAGGAGACCAGGGTTCAATCTCTGTCAGGAAGATCCCTTGGAGAAGGAAATGGGTACCCACTCCAGTATTCTTGCCTGGGAAATCCCATGGACAGAGGAGCCTGGAGGACTACAGTCCATGGGATCACAAACAGACACGATTGAGAGACCTTCACTTTCACTTTTGCTCAAAGTAAGGAGTGAGCTTTGGATGAAGATCTGCAGACTCTGAGTTCCTGGCAAAGCACATCTTTACATTAATTTGAGAAACCAAGACTTTTCAGGCCCTTCATATATGCTGTTCCTTCCCTTTGGAGCAATTCTCCACCAGTCCTATCCCGCCTGCTCATGGAATCTGAATCATTTTTCCTGGGCCTTGAATCCCCTTAATATATTTTATAAATGAAATGTAAAATACACAGAGGAGGCAGAATAGTCCATGACTTCCTCAAGGGCAGGCATCAATTCTATTTATTTTTGTAGCACCTATGTCTCTCAACCTGTTTCTTTAAGCACAAAGTAGAACTTCAAAATGTGCTTACTGAATGAATAAACTGAGCTTTCAAGAGTAATATAGCATTTTTAGACTTTAGCAAAGTGCAAAATTTGCTTTTGTAGACAGGCATTTAATTGAGAGATTGGGATTCTTTAAAACAACATTTTTGCAGCCATCAAAATCTATTTTTTAAATGCAGTAAATGGAACTTCATTGTATTTCCGTGAACTAATATCTAATTTGAAAAAAAAAAAAGAAAGAAATGGTCCATGAGTTGACTCTGGAAGTGGTGGGAGTCCTCATTTAGACCGTGATCAGCTATAGATAACTCCTGGTGTGAAATGTATATTCTTCATGAATGTCTTCATCAACCAGATTCTAAAAAGAATATGCATATAAAATGAATAGGTTTGTTCAGCTGTATTACTCTTTCCATGAAGATCAAAGGTCACTTCTAGTCTTTTGTTTCACCAAATATTGCAGCAGCTTTGAACAAGAATTAAATGATTGACTTTGATATGCACCCTAAATAATGAAAAGACAGCTAATCAAAGACCTTTCACATAACATACTAAATAACCTGGCAAAAACCCACAATGGTAAAGCTGCAATTTTTTGGCGTATTAATAGAAGGCTCCTACGTGAAACTGATATGAAATGTAGAGAGTTAACCAAAATTGACTTTTCAAAACCAGTTTTAAATGGTAATAGTGCCAAAACCTAAAGGAACTTCAAGTTTGCATGAAGTAAGTAACATGATTCATTAAAAGTGAACTAAAGTGTTTTTAGCATTTGCACTCATAAGAAGATATAGGCCAGGCGAAGAGAGAGCTGGGTTTTATTACATGCCCTAAAATTTTGATTTTGACTCTCTAAATATACACTTAAGATATCTTCATGATAGAAGAAAAAGGCATGTAAAAATCTGTTGAAGTCATGCCTTCCTTATCAGAATGATTGCTCCTGGCTGGGAATTTTCTCTATTAGTCCACTTTAACTTAACCGTGTCAAATTCCTGCCTCCCAGCCATTTGGCAAGGGAAGCTTAATGAGATAATAAGAAAGAAAGAAAGAAACAAGAAAGAGGGAGAAAGAGCTAATGGGCCAGACTGCTTTGCTTTGGTACCTCTGAACTGAAAACGCTTTTTTCAATATAGATTTGTTTTAAAGAACGCTGTGTCGACCTGCCCTTCCTCATCTTTAAGTGAACTTTGTATCTGAATAGATCAAGTACCAGCACTGGCAGTGGAATTTGCATGCCCAGTTTTGAAAGGCAAACTCTTCTGTTCATGACAACATGGAAATTGCCACATGAGCCCTGGGTTCGTAGCTACAGATAATGAAATTTGAATTTTTTTTTCTCTAAAATAATTTTGGGGAAAAAATGAGGAAGAAGATTAGGAGAGTTTTATCCCAGAATGAGGTCACCATTTGATTATTTGGTTCTAAATCCAACCACACCTAGGTATAGCCAACTCCATCCCATAGCTCACGTCTGCATGCATTTTTTTTTTTTTTTACTCAATTTTCTAAGGAACAAGAAACATCTGTCTTTTTCAGTCTCTTCACAGCATCCAGCTCCGTGGACAGATGTTTTGAAAACCACGTTGTCTGTGAACATTTAAAGGAATACTATATTTGCATAAACTCTGGGAATTCCAAGCTCCATGCTTTCCATGCTGTTTGAGTTTTTTAAATCAATATTTTTTTGTTCTGTACCCATCATTTTGTTTTACTCCTCATAAAGCAGACATTGTGTGCACACATCTGTTAAATCTGGGCTGCATTTATTACAGTTCTGTTCTTCCAGAAACAGGAAGGATTAATTACCACAGACCGGCTCTAGAAGCACCCCCGTGCTTCTTAACACACAAAATTAATTCAGAGTTGACAAAACTCTTTCAGCCACAGCCTGCTTCCTGCTGATGACGCTTTATTAGCATATTCTTCCCAGAAAAAAAAAATGCCTCCTAGACCCCTTTTACCTCTCCTCTGAGTTCAATTTGTACAGCCCTGAGTGACAGGCAGCAAAATGGCTTGAATATATAGAAGGCAAGTTGCCAAAACCCTCCGATAGAAGCACTTTGGGGCCTTTGTCCTGAGCACATTAAAGTCACAGAAGGTCCATGTACAGAAGACAGTGAGGGGCAGGCAGGATGCTCTCAGGAAGACAAAACAGCAGGTGATAAATGACATTAGATAACAGTGAGAATTTACCACGGACTAAATTAACTGCTGGAGTGAAATGTTCTCAGCTCTAAGGCTATATTAACAATGAATTTATAATTAGGTGATTTTCATTCGTTTTAGTGTTTGAGGAGGTCTATATGTAAAAATGATGAAGACAGCTCCATTTGACTCGGGAGACACAGAGCTGGAAGTGGTTTGAAGAACGCTAGAAAATAATTCTTCTTTCGGGTCTTACAAAGTCATTTGTAAAAATAAGTGGTGCTTAGGAGTGAATGAGATGGATATCTCACACACACACACACACACACACACACACACAGTTTGCAACCTCAGAGAACATACTATCAGGAAATCAACCTCTCCAAAATATACCTTACTGATGCTCTCAAAATTATTCAGAACTTGATTAGGGGCATGAGAAGTTTTGAAGGTGCACATTAATTTGTAGTTTTCTTTTCCCATCAGAGACAACATCCTTAATAATATTCAATTTCTATTCTAGATCATAAGGAATTCCTATATACCCCTTGCCATGTCTGTGGCCTTAAGAGAGTAGTCTGCTTTGGTTTTACTCTCAAACCTTTAAGAATCCAGAGAAATGCAATAGAATGCACCCCCCCAACCCCAAATGTGTCAGGGATAGAAAATGAACTGCTACATTGATCAATCACTTGATTATCACCAAATCATCACACAGTAATGGCTTTCTCAAATACCCTTACATGAAATACTACTCAAATAGAAAATGACAATAATCTTTAGCTTCTTAAAATCGTTCTTTAGACATTATTTTTCTCTCCCAGACCTATGCTTATGTCTGATGAGTAGTATTTCAGCCTTTGGTCCATCCAGTCCTATCCTAAAGGGGGTGGTGGTTGATTAGTTGGTCAGTCGCATCCAACTCTTTGCAGCCCCATGGACTGCAGCACGCCAGGCTTTCCTGTCCTTCACCATCTCCCAGAGTTTCCTCAAACTCATGTCCACTGAGTCTTCCTGATGCTGCCAGGAGCACATATGGGTCTTTGGTAGAATTCTCACCGTGTAACATCATGTGCTGTTTCCACGAGGATTTCTCTTAAAGCTAGAACACTTCATTTTTGGCAACCAAGCTCTCTGTGTCTAGACACATTACAGTGCTTGGTTACGATGGTATTTCCATAATAAACTAGTATCCATTCATTCATAACTTTCTAAAAAAAAAAAATCTCTTTTTGGGCTTTAAACACTCTGGGTTTAGCCTTAGCCAAAAAGGTGAATATTTGGAAAGTTTCTGCTAAATCCATTTTATCAGATATTGACTTCTATGACTCAGAAAATCATTTTCCATATGTCCACAAGAATTATTACCCCCAAAATAAAGCATGAGGAGCTGACTTCTATAATTTAAAGATCTGACTGTGACTAGTCCTTTGAGAAACAAGCTCAAAAGCTGGAATGAAAGATTCAAATTGAAAACCCAAATTTTTCTTGCTATATGCCTATTCTACTAAAGCATAAACACATGGACACAAAATTCCAAGTTTTCCATTTTTTTTTTTTTTTTTTTTTGGAATTGGATGCTCTGAAGTGTGCATCCCTCTCCACTTATCATTTTGTTTCCAAAAATTATTAGTAAAGCCCCAAATAAATTTTAGAAGTTCAAGGCTAATTTATAAGTGGAGATACTGTAAGTTTTCCTAACAAGGCTGTACTTTGTAAATAGCATGTTGAACCCAGACAACCTTGAGCCCATGCACTGATTCCGGTACAACACCTCCATGCACAAATGGCTTCTTTGTCTGTACTAATTTGATTTTTCCCTTTAATCTAGAAAGATCACAAATATACCACACGTAAGAAATAAGTGAGTATAGCATTGGAGCCGATTGGCTCATCCCAGCCCATGTCGTCTCTTACAATTCTCTCTGCCTCTTCCAGACATTCAGTGTTGTGAGTTTCTCAAGGGATATTTTTTATGATCAATTAATTAATGAGTGCTAAATTAATGACTGAATCCATCAGCCCTTCCAAACATTAATCTATTAATTAATTAATTAATCAATATATTATTTTTGTTTGCACCACATGGCTTGGGAAATCTTAGCTTCCTGGCCAGAGATTGAATGCATGCCCCTTGCAAGAGAAATGAGGAATCCTAAGCACTGGACCATCAGGGAATCCCCCAAACTTGTTTTTCTTTAAAGGTACACTCATGAAATCAAGAGTAACTTAAGGTAAACAAGAAAACTGATAGTATAATAGAATTTAAAGCACTTGGTCCTTGATAGTGGCCATATTTTGTTCAAAGTGATTTCATGACAAACTCTCTGTGAACTGTTTATTTAACTTCTCTGTGTCTCAATGTCCTCGTCATTGAATAGGAAAAAATGACAGCATCTACCTTCTTGGATGATTGTGAAGCTTAAGACTGTGGGCAGAGATCACTCAGAAGAGTCGTGATTAAAAATGTCCTCAACAAACGCTAGCTATCATTAATGACACAATCATTATTGTGATTACTAAATAAGAATAGAAAGAGCCCTGAAAGTGTCAATTCTGGACCCAAACCTGATACTCGTAACCATAGAATTTTTCCCATTTCTTAATTATTTCTGTTTCTATTTAGATATATCTATTAATTCCCATGATCTAGGTAAGATATATAATACACAAACACACACACACACAATTTCTTTTCAAATTTACCAAAATAGATATTAACCACCTCTGCATATCCATCACTCCAGATGGCCACAGATTGTACATGAACAGCAAGTCAGAGGTTACTTCACTGTGGTCACCTGTTATGACCCAAAACAACTTGTCTTTGAAGAGGGTGCTGGACAAGCAGGGTGACATTGCTAACCCACCCCACAGCTCACGTCACCTGCTCTAGCAAACAATTTTCAGTCTCTTCAAAGTTAGACATTCTTAGAGAATCAAAGACTATAAAATATCCATTTGAAAAATTCCTCGATACACACTCTCAGTAATTAAATAACCAGAGAAATGCTTTCTATTTTGTTCTATTTTACCTATAAAGTCATAAACAATGGTAAACTTAGATGATGTATCCCAACTTTCTGTTGCCAAAACTAAAAATGAAAACAAAGCAAACACGTTTACAAATGTCAAAAAAAACAGGTTAGTGATACTGAGAGAATCTTGTTAGTTTTGATTATGTTTTTAGGCTTGTCAAAATATGACACAGACAGTACATAGATTTTTTTTTTTTTTGGTGTTATCAGAAAAGAATCACCTTCCAAAGCTATTTTATCAATAAGTTAAAAAATGATAAATGGCTTTATAATGCCTCATAGAATCATAAAGCATGCTAGACAACTAAAACTTCACTATACTTAACACAGTTACCTGTATCATATAGTCCAATGCAGTGAAATTTCCAAAGAACTGAAAAAAAAAAAAAAGATATGAAATATCTTATAAAATTCAGAGCACTTCTAATTGCTTTTTGGTATTTTGTCTTTTTTTTACTTTTAATAGTAGTGGCAATTTCTACATCTATAACTGAACTTAAAATATAAAGTAAAAATTATTCACAAGTAAAAATTATTCACAAAATTCATATATGTGTTAAAAGATGAGTAATGACTTCATATTTCAGTAACAATTTTTCCATAAAGTCTACCAGCTACTGAAGCATTCCATACTCAAGAAACCACTTCATTGTCGCAAAGAACTCTGTGATAAACTCATAAATACCTGTATTTACAACTGAGGGTAGAAGGGTTACTCAAACTCCTGCTTCCAGAAATTACCGAAGACAAATCTTCAGCTCACAAATTCCACCTTATCATGCTACCTCTATGTACCATTATCTTAAACTGTAAATAATAATTGCACTCTAAATGACTCTTAAAGCCATCCATGGAGACTCCGCAATGTGCCAGGCAGTGCTGTGCAGTTTATGTTCATTATTTTAATTAATATTCAAAACAGCAGTGAGAGTCACAAGTTTATTTGTGGCATCTCATAGATGAGAAATTTCTTAAGGTTCTTAAGCTCACACTAGTGTCAGGAGTCTAAGTGCTCAGTCCCGATCTTTGGACAGTTACTTAAGACTGTTTTAAACACTCTTCATGGGCCTGCATGGAAAAAGTTTCTACTAAATGCTTGCCAGTCTGAAAGGAAATCAACCCTGACTATTCATTGGAAGGACTGATTCTGAAGCTGAAACTCCAATACTTTGGCCACGTGATGCGAAGAGTCAACTCATTGAAAAAGACCCTGTTCCTGGGAAAGACTGAAGGCAGGAAGAGAAGGGGACAACAGAGGATGAAATGGTTGGATGGCATCACCGACTCAATGGACATAAGTTTGAACAAACTCCAGGAGATGGTGAAAGACAGGGAAGCCTGGTGTGCCATAGTCCACGGGGTCGCAAAGAGTTGGACACCTCTTAGTGACTGAACTGAGCTGACAAATTCTTAAAATGGAGGAGATGTGAGTAAGCTGCTGTTTGTTAACTGCTGAGCACATAGTGTTTATAGGTGCTATGAGGTTCATCTTCTAGATTCACATGGTCGAAGATCCCAGTAAAGTGAGAAGTTAATATAGGGTTAAGAGATCCGGAGAGGAAATAGAACGACCTTTGTAGATTCACAAGCATATGGAAATGTGACTCCACAGGAAGTGTGAAGCTGTACAGACAGAATTTGGAACAAGAGGCCAGGGCAGCAAAATCCTTGGCAAAGACACCACATGAACTCATCAAACACTCTTCAGTGAGTGAATTATCCTGTAGGTATCTGGTGGTGAGTGTCACGGCATGAGGGGCGCAAAATACAGGAGAGGTTAAGGAGAACAATTCTATGTATGGAGATCAAATCAAATGGGATTGTGAAGAAAGAATGAGGAATGAATGAATAAGATTTTTTTTTTTAATGGAATATTTCAGCCAGAAATAAGGCAAGGGCATGGAGGTACTTGGAATCAAGTCAGGCTAAGATCTGAGGAATAACACTGAGTCTTTGTGATCATTTATCCCTTCTGGATTGTATCATGCCTAAGAGCAGGATTAGCTGAAAGTCAGAAAGGCTGGAAGCAGAAAGTCAGAGCACTATGAGAAAGACATTTCGTTAATCTAAATATATTAGTTAGCCAGGGTCTAGACGAGGACTTTATGGATAAGAGAGTAAAGAAAGGAGTAATTTAGCAAAGCAGAACTTGGAATGACCGTAACAGATTTAAGATAAGAGCTATCAAGTTTAATGCCATTTGTATTTGGGGGAAAAGTGTAATAAATTTTAATAATAAATAAAAGTCATAGCAGCTCACTCAAATTATTTGCTAGCCTGCCTCGCTTGTGGAGATGACAAAAAAAAAAAGTAAGATGAATGAAATTTGACATGATTTCTATTCCTGTGGCATAAAGCTATTATTTTACTTGCTGAGTCTATGATCAACTTAATTTCCAAAAGAGGAAAGAGATAAAAGAGACAAAAAGGGATCTGTTCACAATGCTGATGGATTAAGATATTGACTTCTAATTTGAACCTTAACTCTGCATTCTACAGGCTGTATCTACAGCATATGGCCTACTTGGATAAATGCTACTTAGTATGTAAGTCATTTCTAAGAACTGGTTTTAGTGTTTAGGTTAATAATTCTATGGCAATTCAAGATTACATTTAGGTTATGGATTATGCAGCATCCCTCCTTTTATTTTTTTTTTTAACCATCCATATTGGCATCTCTATGCTTTAAGTGTTTTTAATACCTGCACTTTAGGCCTCAGACAGACCCCAGGCCCTGGCACTCAGTCACAAGGTCAGCTAACACCACACGCCGTCTTTCACCAGCCATGCGGGGCAGATAAAGCTTCTTGTCACTTCCTCTTCCTAATCTGGGTTCTCTACACTTAAGTCTTTCAACTTATGATATGTGACTGCAGAAGAACATGTTAATTGTTCCTATGTTTCAGCCTCTTGCTAAAGACAGCTCTGTTCTCTGTGGTCTTCAGTGAGGTATGCAGTTCTGCCCAGGAGTTTTGGGGGCACCTCTTCTGATCATAATGGGGGGTTTCTAGGCCTTCCGCTGAGAGTTTTCTCTCATGAGACCCAGAAGACATTGCGGAATTCCCTGAAATTTCTACTTTCCTCCTAGAAATCTCACAAAATTACCCAGGGAATAAGTCAGTCATTATCATTCCTATCAAAATAAATGGGCAATAATAAACATTTTGTATAAATTTGACAAGAGCATGAAGGCCTTTGCATTGATCAGGGAAACCCCACCTCCCCCAACAACCAAACATGCTGATGACATAGAATGTCACTTACATGTCTACTTTCTATCTGTATTATGAGAGAAAAGTTAATAGCAGACATTTAGATGTTTTTTTTCTTGAAAACTGACAGATAAAAATGCTTTCCCCAAAAGGACACCCACTGGCCTGTAAACTGAGAAATGTGCTAAACTGCAAAGAAAATGCAAAATGCTCTTTGTCGAATAATCTGTCTGCATATCAAATTTTGTCATTTTAAAGTTAATATCGATACTCTACAAATAACAACAACTATTTTTTATTGTGATTCAAGTGAAATGAAGTTAAGTGAAGTCGCTCAGTCGTGTCCGACTCTTTTCGACCCTACCAGGCTCCTCCATCCATGGGATTTCCAGGCAAGAATACTGGAATGGGTTGCCATTAAGAAAAGTACCCAAATAGTCTTTGGGTTGACATTGGTTCCTTAATCTTTAATTCTGTGTTAAGCATTTTAAAAAGTGACTTGTAGGATCAAAACTCAGAAATGAGTTTTAGGATCCATTTTGTATTATATATTGCATTATTAGATCTTTAGAAATATATTGTTATGGTGAGTAGCAGTATTTCCAGCTTAACTTGAGAAAGTGAATTCTAAAGGAAGTCAAAATGCCTGCCCACAGTCATGCAGTGATAGATCTGGTGGTAGATGCTGGGGACACTAGACTTCAGGGCTCCTTGGCCCCTATTCACATACAGGGACTCTCACTAGACACAGGCTGGCCTCAGTCCCCGCCCTCACTAGAGAGCTTGTGGGGCGGGACCAGACACACAGGCTCAGCCTTCCCCGAGCTCTCTACCATGGCTCCATGGAGATGGATTTTGTTTTTTTACAACGTGATAAAGTCAGTGCTGTCCAGGCTGTCGGGCATGAAGTGGAAAAGTCTGAATAGTTGGAGGCACACATATTAGGAGGCTGATATAGATACAGAGTCAAAGACTTCTTCTCCAAGACAACCTCTATTACAAATAGCTCAGCTCTCCAGATTTCTGATTTCCTTCATCAGTCTCTCAACTGGCTGCAATTGTTCCTTGATAATTTCATCAAGCCATCGCACAGGCCCTGTAGGACCTACATTTGTGTTCCTTTTTACATGAGAAAAAGAGAGTGGCTCTCTACTTATGCAAAGCACTATGGACTGATTTGCTTTTACAGGCAACTGAAAGTAATCCTAACCAATACAAACCTCAAGAGGAAAAACATCAATTTGCATTCTGCTCTGAGTTGTAAATGATGACAGGACAACATCCCTAAATGCAGTAGACATTTGAATCCAGGGATGAAAAAGAAGATGAAATGATCATGAGAGATTTCCCGACTGGAGACTTGGTCTCAGCACCTTCACCATGCCTCGGCATTCTGCTTACCAAGAAGTACTTGACGGATGTGCATTACAGTCCATTTCAATCTCAACTTCAGAACCTTGAAAAGTGAAAGCATTAATTTCTCAGTCGTGCCTGACTGTCTGAGACCCCATGGACTGCAGCCCACCAGGTTCTCCTGTCCATCGGGTTTCCCAGGCAACCAGACAAGAATATTGGAGTGTGTTACCATTCCCTTCTCCAGGGAATCTTCCCGACCCAGGAATCAAACCTGGGTGTCCTGCATTGCAGGCAGATTCTTTACCATCTGAGCCACCAGGGAAGCCCTTGGGGGATAAATACTGCCCTTGCTTCCCTTAATAGCTGACTGTCAAACATTATGCAGTTGGATATATTTATTTTTCAACACTGAAGACTAAAAATAGGAATTTTCATGTTAGTAGGCCTTTTTATGCCAAGTGCCATTAAAAAGCAAGGTTATATACTATAATTTCTATAAACATTTTATACATGAGAATTTTCAGATTTCAGGGTAAGGGGATGAATAAAACAATGTCATGAGGAAAGAGAATCCTGTTCACTGAACATGACTCACCCCTGGAGTAACAGGGATTCCAGCAAAAAGGATTTATATGATTCAAGCTTTTGATCTTTCTCAAAACTTAATCTGCTTCTATATGTGATTCTTAATCCAGGATCATTTCAAATGTAACCTCTGTTTCAAAAATCTCCATTTCTTTCTGTTTTTTTTTTTCTTTTTTTTAATTGCTAGAGTATTAAAGCTAGCTTTCAGCATTGTCCCTGTTTAGTGGGTCCTTCACAACGCATGACCGAAAACACCCAGGACGAGAAGCTATTCCATTAAAATGCATGCATTTTTCTAAATGACTGCCAATGAACCATAACAAAATAGAACCTCCCCTCTCTGGAAGTGATCAGACAGGTTCAAAAAGAATATTTGGTGATATGCCAAGCCAGCACATTGCTGTGATTATAAGAACAAGGCCCACACCCTGAATAGCCAGACTTTCCTTCCCTGTTACAGACCAGCTGCCTCCACTGGGAGCCTGGGTTTGCAGATCAAAAATCTCCACTCTGCCCACATGGGCTCTGGGACATTTCACAGTGGTGTAGGACCTGGGTGAAGCCATTAACAAAAAGGATTTGGGACCATGTCAAGGAGAAATTGAGACCTAGGGCCATGTTTTCCAGTATCACCAGACCGTTTCTTATACTACACTGAGCTGTCCATTTAGAAATCTCTGCAAGTGTGGAACATAAGCTGCCTGTTTCATGATTCATCCATACATCCATTCATGGAGCAGATATCTATTGAGAGATGTAATCAAAATATTTATACTGAGCTGTTCATCTTACTTATGATGCTAATATTATGTCTTGTTCTTGATGTTTGTTCAAACAACTTTTGTTTCTGTGTGTGTATGTGTGTTTGTCACTCAGTTGTGTCCAACACTTTGCAACCCCATGCACTATAACCCATCAGGTTCCTCTGTCCATGGAATTCTCCAGGCAAGAATACTTTCAAATACCTGTTTTGTGAGAGCATCCAAGGCGAAGTTAGTTCCCTTCAATGCCACATTTCATGTATCAGTTCTTTAAACTCCTAAACTGTATTTTCCCTATTGTAAGATATTTTAGAACAGGCAACAAAGGCTTAATTTCTTATATATGAACTAGTGAGCCCATGGCACCATGTTTATTTCACTTTGCAGGGATATAATATAAACTTGAGTCATAACAGAGTGTAGGTTAGAATGGAATTTCAAGGTAATCTGAATGAAAGTGCTATTTTGCAACATATCAAAAAGCAGCGCTTTCAACAGCGGGATGGATAGAATATTCCTGGGAAGGGAGGCAAGGTATCACATTGACGTCTGTACCTGGTGGATTTCCCTCTGCCTTCAAGAGCCAAAGAAAAGTCTAAATGTTCTTTCATATAACAACCCTGAAAGGCTATGAAAATAGCTCCTTCCACACGTGCCAATCTGTCTCCACCAATTTATCTCCTGTTCAAATCAAACTCAGCTCTTTCAAATGATTCTCACAGGCCATGCTCTCCTCATTCATCTTTACCTTCTCCTCTGGATGTATCTTCATGTATCAATGCCCCTCTTAAGAAGTGGATACAGGTTGCAGATATAGTGTGTTACCTTGACTCCCGGGGTCTCCAAAGGTTGGCATCACTGGCATCTGCACTGTAGGCCTTTGCTGTTCTCTGTATCAGACTGAGTTCTCAATAAGCTAATGTTCCAGAATTTTTTTTTTTTTTTTTAATAAAGGCTGCCTGTCTCCTCAATAATCCATCTCTCACTAGCGCTTACCTTTTGGACTTGGTGTGGACTTTTATAATCTTATTATACTTCACATCCTTGGTTTCTTTGCATTTTCAAGAGCATCTCTGGTTTCTGAAATGTTTTAATGGGAGTCTGGTAATATCATGACTCTATTTTTAAAATTCCAAAAATATTAATACCTACTAATCCACTCATTTAAGGTCAACTATCTCTAGCCTAGGATATAATTTGCTCCATTCCTAAGCTGTGTCCGACTTTTGTGACTCCATGGACTTTTGCCCACCAGGCTCCTCTGTCCATGGGATTTCCCAGGAAAGAATACTGGAGTGAGTTACCCCGTCCTTCTCCAGGGGATCTTCCTGATCCAGGGGTCGAACCCAAGTCTCCTGCATTAGAGGATTTTTTACCACCAAGCCACCAGGGAAGTCCCAGACAAATTGATATACTTGCTATAGAACATTTTTCAGGCTTTATGTTTTGGGATATATACTATTAATAATCACTGTCTTTAAAGTTTTTTTTTTTAAACCACACTTCAAATTATTGAGATAACATTGATTTTGAAAGATCCACCGCTATGAAATCCCTCCTGATACATCCACGCTACCGTGTCCTACTTCATAAAAATCCTATTCCACTTTACTTCCTTCACGGCAAAACAAACTCACTGTATAGTGGATTTCTCTACTTTGTTTTCTCCTTTCATCTTAGATCTCAGACTCCAAACTAGAGGATTCTTGAAAACTGTTTGTTTCATACTCATTTTGAAATCAATATCAACTCATCCAAATTGCTGCATGACTATGTGTTATACTGAGTTAAGTCACTGCTTCTTTTATCTTATATCTTATCCATCAGAAATCAAGGTTTGTGAAAAAGTCAAAAGAATGCTTTCTATTTTGTAAGTCATTTTAGAAATGATTGAGTTCTTATCTCAAATCCTTCCTCGAAATTTGAAATGGGGGGAAAAAGGGAGAGAGAAAGCCAGGAGGTAGCATGAGTGTGCCCAGGGCCTTATAACAACCAGAGAGGTAAATGAGGAAGGACCTGCAGTCCCAACAGGGAGCACCACCACGTGCGTTCTGGGTTTTGAAGAAGCAGAAGCAAATCAACCTGCATCTTGGGTACCTGATTCCCTGTTTGAACTTGAGTCATGACAATGCACGATGTGTGAGGCTGTCTTTTCACTACTTCTAAGCCAGATCAACCGGTGCATCTGAACCACTTCCATGATCTGGAAAGAGGGAAAGCAGAAATGATGACCATTAAATTCCATTTGGCTATTTACATCTTGTATGAATATGCAGATAAAATGTATGTCCAGATTTCCTTAATTAGAGTATAATGTCTTCTCTCTTTCTTCTAGTATGTCACTTAGTCAATGCCTTATACTGCTTACGTTAGTCATGTGCATAAGTTATAGATGCATGAACTTTCATTATTTGTGTTTACATATGCAACTCACTTGTACCAAATTAGTGATGTGAGAAAAGTACTAATATTTAATCTCAATGCACCCATGAGAATCTCAGGAAATCAGAACAAGGCATCAAGACAGTTATTTACCTAAATAGACCCGAGGTAGCATGAACAAGCAGCTTCCCAGGTGGCTCAGTGTTCGAGTTAGTCTGCTGATGCAGGAGGTTTCAGTTCGGTCCCTGAATTGGGAAGATCCCCTGGAGAAGAACACAGCAACCCACTCTCATATTCTTGCCTGGAAAATCCCATGGACAGAGGAGCCTGGTGGTCTGCAGTGCAGGGGATTGTAAAGAGTCTCACACAACTCAGTGACTGAATATGCATGCACAACATGAATTAAATATTAAGACATAGAAAAGAGATCTTGGAAAGCTTGCAACAAGTGAAGAATCAACCTAAATGAAGAGGAAAAAGGCAAAGTAGTGAGATCACATGCGATCTGAGAGTCTTACTGTTTATTTACATCATCTGAAATATCAGTCACATAAGCATGCATTCTACTGACGTTCTTTGCAACAGCATGAGCAAGCTGCATGAATAATAGATGTTAACAGATCAACAAGAACAACATCCTGGTAAGTGAGTAAGGCTGAGACAAAGCAAGACCTTAATGGTCTAAAGTGCCTATCATTCCACCCTTTCAGTGACAAGTTCTCTGTCTCTCTCTTTTTTCAATTTTTCTCTTTTCATGAAAGGTGTTTCTGCATTATTAGCAGGAGCTTTACCCTTCATGTATTACTATCCTACAAAATGATCTTTAGGTTCAATTCAGAAGTGTCAGGTGTGTTACAAATGGGTATTAGATGTGTATTGATTGCATCACTTGTGCAGCTTACCAAGATGCATTAACAAAATCAAAGTGTGAATGTTACAGAAGGTTGATTGAACCCATCAGGGTTTTCATATTTTCTTTCAAGTGACTACATGGAAATAATGCAACATGCACACAAAGTTATTTTATGATTCAACATCTATTTTAAGTCTGACAATGTTTAACCAAAAGTGATTAAGATATAAGATTAGACATCTTAAGACATTGCTAAAAATCAAAAGGTATCTTTTGCTTTATGTTAACTATGACAATTCAAAAAGTAATTGCCCTTTCATAGATTTATGCAATTTAGTTTGAACTGCTTTACAAATCACTATATGAAGAAACATCATAATAGATTTCTTTCCCAAAGATTTTATTTCCCCAACACACTTTATTTCTGAAAAGGCTGTTAAACATTAAACATTGAGGAATATTTGTAAACTAAGACAGAAAGGGAAAAGAAACATTAACACATTGGTAACAAATGTTTAGTTTACAGTATTGTTTAAAAATGGGCTTCCCAAGAGGCTCAGCGGGTAAAGAATCTGCCTGCAATTCAGGAGATGCAGGTTCGACCCCTGGGTCGGGAAGATCCCCTGGAAAAGGGCATGGCGATCCACTCCAGAATTCTTGCCTGAAGAATCCCATGGACAAAGGAGCCTAGTGGACTATAGTTCACAGAGTTGCAAAGAGTTGGACATGACTGAACACACATAGACATTGTTTAAAAATATCGGAATATTTTTCAGCAAACATAAAGTTGATTTTAAGCTGAAATATTCATTCTATAATTTTTTTCAAGTCTGACAAATCAGTGAGCCAATTTTAAGGTACAAATTTGAAATAAAATATGACACTGACTAAACACTGGTTTGAGAAAAGAAACACAAAAATATCCATTTTCAAAGCAAATTTATTGTAACTTCGTAGTATATTTTACATCTACTTAGAAAACTCTAGTATAAAGGGGAACTCTTGTGTATCATAGGACTCTGACCTTAATTATAAAATTAAGAGGAACAGAAGAAAAATCACTGTGTTCAATATCATGAAATTCATATGTATAGTTAGCCTTCAAATATAAATCTATAATATTTATTAAAAGTAAATATTCTAATATAGCAATGATCACATCCATATACATATATATATATATTTTAAGTTTAGCCAAAAGGATCTTAAAGAAATCTAATGTAAATATCATTTTATATCTGTAGGGCAGTGCTTATGGCACCAGAAATCTAGCGAATACAATAAAAAATTAAGTCAATATGGTATAATGCCACTGATTATCTTATGAATGAAAGCAGAAAGTTATGAGTCTTAATTATTATAGTAAGTACATTATAACAAAGTTAAATTTTAATTTCATAAAATATCTTCCTCTAAAGTACTTGATCCATCTATGTACAGAGTAGAAAAGCACCAAATATACCTTTGAACTTGCAGTTATTCAGGGACTTAATAGAAACATATATGGAAAATTATTAAATGGAATTAATCCAAAAATCAAATCATAGGGCAGACATGGCAAGTGCTATTCTTAAAATAGCTGATATTTGCATGCTTCATCTTCTGTCCTGCTTGAAACCATTGTTTCCTGAAATAAAACCCATGTCTGGGCCAAGATCCCACTAGACAGCTAGCCATGCATTGGAGAATGCAAGCCGCAGTAAGTACATTTTTCTTCTTGTTGTAGATATTTATACTGGGAGTAAGCTTCATTATTTAAAGTGTGTTTGTGATCTCCCACTGGTCTGAGCCCTCCAAGTCAGCTGTGTTATCCAATTTTGTTATTTTTTCCTTCCAATTTGTGAACATTTCTTTCTCACAGAGGGTAGGAGTCACTATGCCTTCTTGAATTCAGTACTACCTGTAACAGTGACTATCAATTCTAACTGTACATTAAAATACCTTGCAAAGATCTTCATTTTAAATACTAATGCCAGGGCCACAACTTTAGAGAATCTGGTCCAACTGGTCAGCAATATGCTGTTAGAGATGCTTCAGTGAGCCAAACTGCAGCCAGAGTTTAAACCCACCAGGATATACAATTCCCAGCACGACCAGATGACACAGAAGAATTACTAGACTTATGAAAAGACAGTCAAAACAAATCACCTGAAAGAGTCAGAGAAAACGCTGCGGCGGCTGCTGCTACTAAGTCGCATTAGCCGTGTCCGACTCTGTGCGACCCCATAGACGGCAGCCCACCAGGCTCCCCGGTCCCTGGGATTCTCCAGGCAAGAACACTGGAGTGGGCTGCCATTGCCCTCTCCAAGAGAAAATAGCTCTCACCAAAATGTATCTCCTACAAGAAACAAGAAAATTTGAAAACTGCTTTAAAGATCTTGCTCAATAAGATTCTACAATCGATCACATTTATTAAACAATGGTTTTCTTTCAAATAAGTAGAGTGGAAAAATCTACAGAATTACAACAAGGTATCAGGATGTTAAGGGGCTTCCCTGGTGGCTCAGTGGTAGAGAATCCACCTGCCAATGCAGGAGACATGGGCTCAATCTCTGGGTCAGGACAATCCCCTGGGGAAGAAAATAACAACCCACTCCAGTATTCTTGCCTGGAGAATCCCATGGATACAGGAGCCTGGTGGGCTGCCGTCCATGGGGATAATCAGGATAGTAAAATTGTAACTGCTGCTCTCAAGACTTCAAAAATAAGGCATGCATTATATTTACATTTATAAAAAGTAAGATGATTAATGTGGAGAGATAGTTTTATTAACATACTGAAGAAAATGTTATGAATGCAGAAATATTTTAAAAACTCAAAGGGAAAGTTAAAGGAGGAAGGAATAAGTGAACCTATGCTAAATACTCAAGCTTCGAATAATAATCCATCTATATTTTTAAAGATAATTTCATAGTAGAGTTATTAGTGTGTAGACGCCCTTCGTGAATTGGAAAGGAAAAAAGGTTATATGGTATTGACTTGTGATAAAATTATCTGGCTGCATCTAGGTATCTGTAGCTTTCCTTCCTTTTGTCCACCAGTCCTCCCAGGCTGCTTCCTACTTTTTCATAAGACTTTGTGTTACGTAGAATCTCTCCCTACATTTTCCTTTATAAAAGTCAAAGTGTGCAGACCTTCCTGCCTTAGTGCCTTGACATTCAAAATGAAATCATGTGTCTCAAAATCACCACCATGAATTCTGAGTACTATCAACAATACATTACCACCAAGAATTTTGAAACTTTAGTGTATGGTGTAAAGATAAAAGTTTAATATTTGCATCCAAGGTTTCAATAGTCTAGCAAGTGATGTACTAGGAAGGCTGAGTCCATGAGTTGCATTCTCAGAATTCTTTGAATCTTCCCATATATTTCCACTTCGTTGATCAGTTTTCCATTTTTCCCTTTCAACAGCATAAGCTTTAAATAACTTTTCTTTTTATATTAGGGTCCTTGAGTGGAAGCACAACTACAACATTTTTGCTAACGTAAGCAGAAAATGAAATTAGGATAACAATTTTCAAAATTGGAAAATCCTTTAAATAAAAAAAAAAAGGTTTATGCTTTTAAATAAAGATATTATGAGAATATTAAAAGTTAGTCCAATACATATTTTCTAACACTCTGCAAAGGTATTTGCATTCATATACCAGAGTAACTGTGTACTAGAAGAAAGAAATAGATTAGATACAAGCTTTATTTTAATTTTGGGAAAACTAGAGTCCTCTGTCAATCTACAGTCAAAGAAGAATGACATTGATTTCAAAGGACAAAGAAGTTGCTCTAATTCTGCTTCACAGTATGGCATGGATATTTTCCCAGCTCATGATTAAAATAATCCTCCTCCCCCAAATATTTTATTTATCTAAGTTCTAAATGATTTATTGTTTCCCTTGAATTTAATAATATATGCTTAAACATCAAGTTAGCATCCATGTATTTCTTGTTTTTAATAAATATTGCATTCTGCATGGATGTTAAATTAGAAAACCGTGACTCTGAAAAGCACTGACTCAGCTAGTCATTTATCTTAAGAAAAAGTCCATAGATATTTGAGATCACTTAAATTTGCTTTCAGCAGAGTACCTATACCCACTATATATTCCTGTGTTTTAACAGTTGATTTATATTAAACAATTATAGCAAAATGGCTATAAACAGAAGAAAAAGAAATTGAATAACATTAACTCAGCCATCCTGTGATTATTCTAAATTTTATTTCTGTTTAATTTTTTTAAACTGCAGAGATTCCCCCCCACAAACCCATTAGAATCTACCCCAAAGAAACAAAAATATTGACAGTGCTATAATTTTGAGAATTTATTGTGCAATGTAAGTTTTATGACTTTCTGCCAAACAACCATCTGTTTAAGCTTTTCCTTATTCTATATATATATAATTTATATATGCTGTTTTGTAAGAAATACATTTTGAAACTGAAATTAAAAGGACTTGTTGTTCAATTCTAAGTGAGAATAAATTGACAATTTTAATGATTTTCTATTTAGCATACAATGTAAAGACAGTTTGACAAAATCATTTGCCCTATACAGCAGATGCTTATTCAGAGCATATACAGCCTTCTGGTGGTACCCAACTCTGTAAGGTAGCCCTGAGTTGGTACTAGAATTGAACCTACCATTCTGCAAGCCAGCTGCTTCAGCATGATGGGGGCTGTGGTAAGACGGGTGAATTCTATGCACATGGGCCCACTCTCGCGCTTCTTTTGCTGGTTGTGAGTTTCTGCATCAGAAGCAATGCTATGTGAGTACCTTGGCCGTGCGCAGGAAGTCCAGTTTAGTCGGGGGCTGGGCCGTGGCTGATCAGACTCAGCAGTGGTGCCGTACTGGGGACTCGGTCTTGGGGTGGTCTCTGCGGCTGGCAGACAGGGCCCTTGGCCGTTGCCACGGCCACAACTGCCTTGGCAAGTGGATTTCCATGTGACTGGGCCCAGGGCAACCCCCTACCCTCCCACCATGGAAACTTAGTTCCTAAGCTCATTGGTGGCCATGGATAAGGCTGATTGTATCCTTGGGATAGTTATCCTATCCACTTGATTATTAAAATCCTTCTCTGCTAAGTCACCTTTTGGTGACTTCATTAATTTAATCAACACCATTCAATTCAATAACTTGAAAAATACTGATGCTGTTTAGTCACTAATCAGTGTCCCACACTTCTGCAAACCCATGGATCGTAGCCCGCCAGGCTCCTCTGTCCATGGAATCCTCCAGGCAAGAATACTGGTATGGGTTGCCATTTCCTTCTCCAGGGGTCTTCCTGACCCAGGAATTGACCCTGTCTCCTGCATTGGCAAGCGTGTTCTTTACCAATGAGCCACCAGGGAAGCCAAAAAGTATTTATATTAAACACAAAATATAAGTCATCAAGGCAACTTTTAATAAAATGTGATACTAATACTTCCTATTTATTCAGAGAGCTTTCAAATTCAGAGTGAGTTTGTTCTTTCCAAAGTTCACACAGACAAAGTTTGAAAGAGCTTGAGTTAGTAGGGAGGTATCCTGCTACGTAGAGTATTATTGTTAGTATTAACAAATTTAGGAAATGTCAAAAAGGTAGGTAAGGAGGTTTAAAGTTTCAACCTCAAGGTCAAAGAGCTGAAGCTGAAAATCCATTTGGATTCTCACCACTGATCCTTCCCTTTGTTCACAGGTATTATCATTTCATCTGAGAAGGGACTCTGATTTTACAAATCTAAATATATTTTTCAAGAGATTCTGTGTAAGAGTGCTTTAATAAATAATCTCCTTTATTCCACACAACAAATCTATGATGAAGGTATGGACTTTCCTATGAAGAAAATGTGTCAGGAAAACATTGAATAACTTGCCCAAAATAATGCAGAAAATAAGCAGAACCAGAAGCCCACCTTATTGGTGAATGTCTGCTAAATTCTTAACTATTACATGAAGTTGCATCCCACGGTTATAAGTCATTTTATAAAATTCTAGTGCCATGACCACTTTGTTACAAAGGTGTGTGTGTGTGTGTGTGCACGTGCACAAGGGTAGGTACTCTACAAATGGGAAATACATGAGCATATTTGTGTTCATATTCACATTTGCAAAGTGGTAACCTATAAAATGACTGTTACACTCCCTGACACAAAGTGTGCAAGATAGCAAACGGTGTGTCGTGTAGTGAAACACTAGCCTAGTCATTTTCACACGTGTTAGCTACTTTACTGCTCATTTCAACCATGAACGCTAGAATTTATTGCCCTTGTTTTCCAGATCAATACATTGAGTTTAGGGAACTAAGGCAATTTCCCTGAACTGACATACCTAATAATTAGAAGACGTGAAATCTAACCTGGGGTCTGTGAATTCCCAATCTCCTGCACTTTCAATGCACTATCTGTCTGGGTATTAATTATCTAAACACTGAAAGTTTCTCTTAACTGAGGAAGCATTACTATTCCATGTCTTCAATTGCCAGATACAATGAGACTTTAAAGACAAATTAAGCAGAAGAGTCTTGTGCATTCTCCTGAGTCCCCTGCAGCAAAGACTCAGTGAAACGTCAAGGTTGTAGACAGGCAGTCTTAACTGAAATGCACTTTTATTCCTCCATGCAGTTAGAACATCCCAAAACATGATAATGTAAAACCTATAAGCTGATTCCTAAAAATGTTAATTAATCTGTAGTTTACTATAAAGTAGTTTTCCAAAAAACTATTTCTTTGTGGTTCATGGGGAAAAATGTTAAGTTGGTAGCATTAACAGAAAATACATTTTATGAATGGATAATGCAAGATACTATAACTATGAGTTATTATCAACTTTAAATCCTAAGATTAATAGATACTTCAAAATAGAATGTTTTTTTTTTCTTAATTTTAGTACAATGAGTTTTAAAAATCTATATGCTCTTTTAATTAAGAAAATATAACAAAAATACATCTTTGTATCTGTAACAGGTTTTGCAGCTTCACTTTTTATACTCAAGTGATGTTCTTACCAAATACACCTACAACATTAAGATAGTTGGTAAAATACTGCTGCTACAGATAATTATCAGGTTCACTTCTGCTATAAAGATTTTTCAAAGAAGTTTACATACAAATGCCTCAATAGTAGAATTTCTAGAACCACCAAAAGTAAGAATCAAAGAGACTCTAGTAAGTGTTCAATGAATGAAAACATGATCAAGCTGTTTTTCCTCTGAAAAAAAATTACGGAGATATTTTGATACCCCTTTTATGTAACTTTCTCTCCTGGAGTCTTTGTCTAGAAACTTTTCTCTGGGATCTGGAGGTACTTGGGGTAATGTGATGGAAATCATTACAACAGTTTGTCGATTCAGCAAACACAGTACTGCCAGTCACTGTGCTCAGTACTGGGGGGACAACGGTAACAAGCGAAAAGCAGGCATGGCCAACATCCTCATGGAATATACCACGTATTGCTAGGAATGCCACACAAGTTGGGACATCCTACTCTAGCTTCTTTCTCTGAATTAAAAACAAAATATTCCCAGGTAATGCTGGCACAAAGAATTCACCAGACTCTGAGGACCATTTGTGTAAGGAACGGTACCAGACCATGGTATGGACCCTCCAGGGAAAATGTCTCTGGAATGGCATCTGTAAGCTATGAAAGACAGTGGGAGTCAATGAGGCTCACATGGCCCAAATCAGACAAGCGTGGGCACTTTGGAACACCAGCTCCTTTTCATGTGGGCATGCCACTCCAGCCACCGGCCCTTAGAAATCGCCTGGCGAGAACCAGCTGAGGTTTGGAAGAAAGTCAACAACCCTTGATTCTGGAGACAGCTATTATTCCAGTGAGTATATGGAACAGCCAAAAAAAAAAAAAAAAAAATTACTTCATTTACTACTTGACAGTTATTCAGGATCCCAGGGCTGGCTCCTCTATTTCTTCTGTATCTTGAGGCAAGATCAAGTTCCTTCTTCACAAACCAAGAATCTCAAGCTAATGAACATCTCTTGCCGTGGGCAGTGTTGGATGAGATACACACATATACACGTTTGGAATTCAATCTGGCAGATGCCGGAGAGGGTGGAAGACTCAATCTTACATCAAAGGCCAGGGCTCTACCTTACCTGGTTTAAATACAGGTGGGATAGAAAGCTAATACTGCTGGATATTCACTGTTTCATTCTCTCAGAAACCCACTTTGAAGGTTCATTTTGTGCAATGATGTGTCATTTTGTCAATAGCTGAGCCTGAATTTCTTATACTGTGAGATGGTGTGTGGAAGCCAGTCACATCACCAATAAGTGGAGTGACTCTCCATCTCATAGATCTTGGCTTTTTAGGGAAGTTAATTTACAATATTGTATTAGTTTCAAGTGTACAGCCTACAGATTCAGTTATGCGTGTGTGTGTGTGATTCTTTTTCAGATTCTTTCCCATCATAGTTCATCTTATAGATCTTAAAGTTGGTCTTCTTGATAATGACACATGTATCAATAATGTTTTTTTGGTCATGTGAAAATATTATAAATTGCTAGTTTGGGTGATGGAAGTTAAGGAAAGGTAAAATGTTCTATGAAAGTACTGCTTTGGGGGTGGAAAACAGACATTTAGATTTAATCAAGCACCATCTCAACTTGTACTTATAAAATCACCCAGTGTGTAAAGGGATCGTTTTGAACCTTTAATCACATTTTACTGCACTTAGGATGTACATTTTCTTTTTGACTGCTTCTCACAGCGTGTGGGATCTTAGTTCCCTGACCAGGGGTTGGACCCACACCCCCTGCATTGGAAGCACAGAGTCTTAACCACTGGACCACCAGAGAAGTCCCTATGAAGTAAATTAAACGCCATAATGTTCTCAACACATTTGGTGATTTACAAAGTACATATACACTTTATAAATACCCAGGATCTTCTGTACAGATTCTTTATAAAGATCCAGGTCCATTACGTTGTTTGCAATTACATTTCTTCTAAAGTCTTTTCTGTTAACTAAAAGGAAAATTAATTGAATAATGATAAGCCATAATGTAACAGGAAAGAAGTCAGCAGTACATTAAAACTTCCCAGGCCTCTCTGTGGCTTTAAATATTCATTTGATTTCCATAAAAAGTCTTTAAAATTGGGTGGCCAGATGATGTGCAGAAAAGAAAAGATTGGCATCATTCACTGAAGCCTGGAAAGCTCCAAATGTAAATGTGTGGTTAGCAGGAGACAATCCACAAATTACGTGTTTGACTTTAGATCAAAATTCCATCTTCTCTTTCCTGTTTATATCACATTTGCTCCCTTATCTCACAATTGGTTTTTGGCACCCACTTCGGGCCAGACTTTTCCAGCACCCTCCTCACTTCACACGTTTTTCCCTGATCGCCAACCAAACGTGCCCCTTCCCGCCACGGGGCTGCGACATTTCATGAGGGAACGCTGAGTAATTAAAAGATGTAAAAAAATATGGCTTCGCTAGGAGTTTGTCAGTTGGCAGTTTTATAAACAAAAGGGGGAGTCGATATCCAGAGGAAAGCTTAGCATCACTCCCTTGCCTTTGTGTTTATTTGGCTTCAGCCATTTAAAACTCTCTGTGAGCTGAGCTCTATGGAGCAAGCAACTTCAGTGGCTGTGTTTGCAGATATTCCGATCGTGCCTAAGTGGATTCCTCATATGAAAACCTCCGCGGTCTCTCTTTAAACAAACGAGGGGAATGACTACTTCCACAGATTCTTTCTGTCTGGTCAGGAAAATGTCTGGAGATAAAACTACTGTGAGATAATTGTTTCTATGATAAGCACGCGGGTGACAGCTTGACAGTGCTTTGAGAAAGAACAGATATGCATCTCCGTTAAGCAGATATATGACATTGATATTTTTATCAGCCATTTCCTTTAGTATTTTACTTAAAATGCACTCAGCTGTTAACTTTCCAGCCAGAAAACATTCAAATGAATAGAGATAATCCTCGGGCACTTGAAGCCCACTTTAGCCACTGAACTACAAGTGGCTGAGCCCTGGCCTGAGTTTCTTGGGTCTAATCCTGTGGGATTTTGTACACCATGAGTTTTTCTTTTTTTTTTTTTTCCTAGAGGGGAAAAAAATAATTAAAGAACAGCAACTTGGCCCATGATGCATAATTAATATACTCCATTATTACATAAATAAATTCTACTGTCCCTCACAGCTCAATGATTAAAGGCAGCCATCTCAGTTCCTTGAATGTTCACCAACAGGGACCATGGCATTAAGCCTTTATTTGGAATGTAATGAGCAGATACAGACTGCAGTGAGCAACCTTCAGTCCTGGAGGCTGAGAGGCTGGAAAGACTAGGGTAACAGTGCCTTGTGGAAGAAGGAAAAGAATTCAGATTAAATTGAAGGTGGTGGGGTTTTTGCTGAAGAACAGTGGCATTTGGGATGCTTTCCCAAAGAGTACCATATTTAATCACTAATCTACAGATATTGGGTGGAGATATTTTACATATTACAGAATATGTATATATATATATTTATATTTACACATATCTTGTGTGTGTATAAATATATACACACACACCCAATGTACATGCATAACAACACAGGTATTTTGTGAAGTGTAATACAGATTACGGAGAAGGCAATGGCACCTCACTCCAGTACTCTCGCCTGAAAACTCCCATGGACGGAGGAGCCTGGTAGGCTACAGTCCATGGGGTCGCGAAGAGTCAGACACGACTGAGCGATTTCACTTTCACTTTTCACTTTCATGCACTGGAGAAGGAAATGGCAGCCCACACCAGTATTCTTGCCTGGAGAATCCCAGGGACGGGAGCCTGGTGGGCTGCCATCTATGGGGTCACACAGAGTTGGACACGACTGAAGTGACTTAGCAATACAGATCAGCGGGGTATGGCGAGTAAATTTCAATCACTTCTCAAGCCTAAAGAGTTTGAGTAATTGCAGTCACAATAGCAAATACTCTCCATCGTCTTCCACAAGTTTCTCTAGCTCCAGAGCTAATAACCCATTAAGCCGCAGACGCAAAGCAACCATAAGGGTCTGAAAGTCACCACGATGCCCTTGTTATCAGAACCCATGGGCTTAGGAAAATAGCTGTCCTCGCTGGGCGCCACTCTCAAGGATGTGAGAGCACATTATGCACCTAACTGTGAGGACGGCAGGAGTGTGTGTTCAGCTTTGTGACTGACATAAACCAGCAGCTGCGTATAAACCAGCCACGGGCTCCACAAGGTGGCCAGGACCAGCATGTAGCTACGAAGGTATAGGTGTGCACGTCGGTAAAACGTCTGTCTACAATGCGAGAGGCCCAGGTCTGATCCCTGGATTGGGAAGATCCCCTGGAGAAGGAAACGGCACCCCACTCCAGTACTATTGCCTGGAAAATCCCACGGACGGAAGAGCCTGGTAGGCTATAGTCCATGGGGTCGCAAAGAGTTGGAGATGATTGAGTGACTTCACTCACATGGATATACATACAGATGCATCACTGCAAATATAGTCACAGAAGAGAAAGAGAGACAGTCTCCAAAGCAGTCACATACTTCTTCCTTTTTTTGTTTTACCTAAGATCATGTCTTGAGAACTTTAGAGTGCTGGAGTGCATTTTTCTCATGAAGAATTGTACTGGAAGCCAAAACTGCCTTAGCATCAAACATTATGTGTTCATTCAAAACACAGTTTTGATTGACTACTACAATATAGGTAGAAAATAAATTGAGGCTAAGACATGATCTATTTAAAAAAAGTCTGGCCCCCGCCCTCAAGGAGTGTGAGGTAGAAAAAGATAATTTAGCATGTCCTGTTCCTCAGTTGGTGGTCCAGCAGGTAAGAGGCCATCCTTCCAGTGCAGGGGACCTGGGTTCAGTCCTTGGTGTGGGATCTAGATCCCACATGCAATCTCACTGATGACAATGACGTCAGCACCCCAACAGCCCCCCTTTCTCACAGTGGGAAGGGTAACCTTAATCAAACATAGAATTATGGCTCATTATTGAAACAGGCCTAAGATATCAGTGTAAGGATAATAATACAATCAAGAGATCTAAAATTACAAGCATTCCAGCGCACTAGAAAGCCCTAAAACATTTTCAACATTACTTCTTTTAAAATACTGAGGCATACCTTGGCCACGGGGAACTGGTTATACTTAACAGTGCCAAGAGCAATAAAATCCCCTTAAGGCAAAGTTAACAAATATCAACAGTACCATCAAATACTTTCTTTAGTGCAAAGGCATGACAGTGAACTGCAATCTTCATTTTATACCTTGCGTAACATCAAAGGACCAAAGTTAAGTATGCAGTTGCCTCCTCAGTTGTCCTAAGAGAAGTCCCACATTCTTGGCTGTGACACAAAGAACGAATGTTTGCCAAGCAAAGCAGTTTGGTGGCTTAAGAGTCATTTGACAGCTTTTGTGGATGATGGCACCAAGTTTGGAAGAGTTGATGTCCTGGGTTGACCAAAAAGGTCATTCCGAACACCCAAGAGAATTTTTTGGCCAAGTCACTGTGACAAAAGTAGCAAGTTTGGCTCTTTTCCTGCCATTGACACAAATACAGTTCAGTGATTTGGGGCTAAAGGGAAAAGGAAGCAGAGAGAGAGGAAGGACCAAAGACATATGAAGATGAGGATTATGTGTGGAGAGAAATTAACTCTAATTAACCGTATGGTTCACTTTTACACTTTAAGTCTGATGCCTACCTCCTCACCCTCATCACTGCTTTATTGCATGTTCTTCTAAAAAGACCTGTTGCTAATAGTTCACATGCACATTAATACTTTTCTCCTCCTCTGGAAGCAACTGGGAATCTCACTTGAAGAAGTTTTTGGAACTCAAGACTTGCTTGGTATTGAAGGCAGCTACATGGGTTTTGCAGTGTGAGTCTATAGAACTATAGTCTGTCTGGACTTGCTTATACGATTACTTTTGAGCAATTATGGTGATGTAGGGAAGAGATGAAAGGATTATTCCAGAAATTATTAGGCTTTTGTTAATAGGCTTATTTTCACGACCTTCCCTGTTAATTGTTCGCTCCTCTGCCCTTTCCCAGGAACACGTGCACCAACTTTAAGAGCAGTAATTATCGTGTCTGTCACACCAGAAATATAGGAGCCGAAGGAAAGACACAGAGGCACGCACCCTCCAAAGGCAATCCAAGGAAACTGGGTCAATTCCTAACAAAGCATCGTGCACAATTGCATCCCCATGCCAGAAAATGGTGGGTGTGCATGCACACACACACACACCCACACACACACACACACACACACTCACGCTCCATAGTAAATTCTTAAGTCATTCCACAGTCCTATTGAACAGACTCGAAATTGTGGTGAACAAAAGCCATTCTGCTGCACTCATTTGCAAAAGATATAATTAGCCGTTCTTTCAGTTTCCTGGAAAAAGATGGCACATGCAAAAAAAATAATAGGCTGTCAATACCCTTAGGGGTTAGCAGAATGAACTCACAAAGGAATCCATTTTGGGGCAACAACAGTTTATTTTTCCCTCTAATACCTGTGATATTTTAGGATCCCTTATGGCATGAAAACCTATGTTTAGAACGCAACAGTGAGTGTACTTCTATTTCTTATTATTGTTAAGTCTCCAATTTTATTCTTTTAATCATCACCAATAGTAAGTTTACAAAGTAGAATAATATGGTAGAAGAGTAGCTCTAAAAAATAATCATCAGTGTGAATTTTGACCCACACAGTATATGTTAATCAAAAACTTTCATTTTTCTGCTTCAGAAGTCTTTAATCAATAAGCATCTATTGAGGAAATGATATGCTTCAGCTTTGGCTTTTACATAATTTTGGAAGGAAAAAAAAAAAGGAAAAGTGGAAAATAGATAAGTTAATCATAAGTTCTACATTGCAAAAAAGTTAATATGGAATACATTAAATTGTTATACAATTTTTGTCAATCTATCTGGAAATTTATCAATAAGAAGTGATTCTTAACTGATTTTTGGACTACCACTGGCTTAAAGATGTTATGAAAACTTTGCCCCAAAAAATCATAAGTAGTTGGGAAAAAACCAGTTTCCGGAAATCTTGCACGCATTGTCAAAGTGTACCTTTATCTGTGAAGCCACTAGGAAAAGCAGGTTGAGAATGACAACCTTAATTATGAGAGATAATTGTATCTCTCATACATGTATATAGTTAGGGTTCCATTCAGATCCACCCCAATTTAGGTAATAGACAAGGTATATTTACTTCTCCAGTCTTGATGATAATAACTGTCACCAAACAGAGCAGATAAGCTGACAATCACGACTGTCAGCGGAAGCTCATATTCTGCGAGGAAATTGTAGTTGTTTACTTTCAAACATGATTTCTTTTAAAGCTTCTGCTTCCCAGGACAGGTGGCTCCCAGGATCGGGCCCCAGTGTTGGCAGGATGTACTAAGCATTGTAAAGGGGACACACGAATATGAGGGTGAGGGGGACTCTTCTGATGCCCCTCTGTCAGGAAGCCAGAAGCTCCTCTCTACTGAAGAGCTGGGGTGTGCTTAAGAGGCATTAAATTATCCCTCCCACCATTAAGGTACTTAACAAGACCACGTAAGAGGCCAGCACACCTCCTCAACATCTCAGGGAAGAGCTTTTAGAGGAAATGGCCATGCAAGACTAAGGTATTTCATCAGGAAAATGAAAGCAGATAGGAGCTCAGAGCTGGGTTGCTCCAGCAGCACTGCCTGGACTCCCAGGCTCACAAGATTCCCTGCATCCCCAAGAGATGAGGCTGGCCAGATTGGCCAGGGTGAGGGTCCAGAAGAACAGGGGTGAGGACGACTGTCGCGGTGTATACAGAGTACAGGGCCTGCTAGAGAAAGTTCCAGAGAGAAAAGACATACCTAAGGATGAGCATATCCACTGAAGCCCTAAATGAAACTGTGATGGGAGGAAAAATCCAAGGAAAAATGAGAAAAACTCTAGCAAGTAGAGAAAATTTTAGAAGGAGCACTGAAAGCAAAGATTTGAAGCCCTAGAATTTAGAGTGGCATTTGTGAAAGCATGGTGCCTGGATCCCTGGACATTGCTGAGATCCTCTTAGGGGGTCTGCAAAGTTAAATCTGTTTTTAATCATAACAGTATGAAGACATCATTTCCTTCCTCCCCACCGCCACTCTGTTTTGTTGACATCAGTATGGTTGGAGCAAAAGTAAAAGTGGTCACAACTGCCCAGAGGCACAGACCTAGGTCCAGGAGTTGCTGAACAAGCTGACAGGGCAGTCCTCAGGGCCATGCATCCACTGCAAACAGATGCACAAGACAACGCTCCCAACAAGGTCCTAAACAAAGCGAAGGTCTGGCTCTCTGCGACCGCAGGGACTATAGCCGCCAGGCTCCTCTGTCCATGGGATGCTCCAGGCCAGAAGATGGGAGTGCGTTGCCATTCCCTTCTCCGGGGGATCTTCCCAACCCAGGGATTGAACCTGGGTCTCCTGCACTGTGGGCAGATTCTTTACCATCTGAGCCACCAGGGAGCCCAAACAACGTGGTGGAAAGGTTATCGTATTCAGTTCATCCCTTGGGTACACGTGTTTTCTATATCCTGTGTGACAAATGGCACACTCTGGCTGCACACCCAAGGGGAACGTTTGACTCCCAAGAAGAGAGCTTATATAGTTGTTTCAGTTGCAAAATTAACTGGCTGCTCCTTTTGTGAAATTTCACTTTTGCTTGAAAGAAGGAGTGACAAACTGTGGTTACCGAGAAGAGGGTATTCTGTAGACGTTTTCTTAAAAACAAAAAGTTGAGTCTTATATCAAGGAAAATATCTGACAGTAGATGTTGTCCGCTCAAGGTGAAATCTGAGCCTTCAAGGGAAAAGCAGAAAACGTGTGTCTGCCACCACCAGCTTGGCAATTTCCCAATATTTAAAGCCCTGTTTAAGATCAGCAGTGAACATCATGCAATTTATACTATGAAATGAGCCAATATTTGGAAATCCTTAAAATTCAGTGAGCAAATATTTTCCAAATGACCAATGGAGGATGCTACAAAATCATTCACCAGTAAAAGGTCTATTCAAAGTGTGAGACCAACCAATCGATTTGAATGTAAGGTTATAAAAGATGGTTGATAGGGTTTCAGATTCTACTTTGCAACATTAAACAAATGAGCACTTGTTGGGTTTTGATACAGTACCAAAAAAGAATATTCATGATGATCAGAAAATGTAATTTAAACACTCTGCTATTTCACATATCTCTGGAAGGCAAGATGTTCTTCTTATGGTTCAAGCAAAACAGAACAATAGATTACCATGGATTAACTGCATAAGCAGATGTAAAAATACAGCAGGCTTCTATTACGCCAGATAGTAAAACATTTTCAAAAATGTAAAATAATGCTGTTCTTACACTGATGTGTTTCAGAAAAACATTTTAGTAAACATCTGATTTCTATTAAAATATAATGGGCTTCCCATTGTTACACTTAAATTAATGAATATTTTTAAAACTTTTCTCAGCTTTATTTATAGTATAGTTAATATTAACAGATAGGACTTATATAAGCAAAACTTCTTTGTGTATGTGTGTGTGTGCTCAGTCATGTCCAACTCTCTGCAGCCCCATGGACTATAGACTGCCAGACTCCTCTGTCCATTGGCTTTCTCAGTCAAGAATACTGGAGTGGGTTGCTGTTTCCTTCTCTAGGGGATCTTCCTGGTCCAGGGATCAAACCTGTGTCTCCTGCGTTGGCAAGCTTATTCATTACCACTGAGTCACCTGGGAAGACCAAAAGCTCTTTAGGGTTCCCACCAATTTTTAAGAGTACAATCAATCCTGAAATCAAAGTGTTTGAGGACAAATGTTTCTTCAAAGAATCTCATCTCTTTCTTTGAACTCATGACCATGCCTGGCACACAATAGGTACTCAAGAAATATTTAATAACTGAAGTAATTAAACATTGGATCAGTTTTCTCTAATGAACAGTTAACAGTCTTTTAAAAAGAATAAATTATTAATAACTAATTGCACTTGTGTATATACCTATATTTAGTTGACTGTTCAGTAAATTCACTTTTTGTTGAGATACATCAAACAACATAAAATTGGCCATTCTCAAGTATACTTGAGTGTTATTTTAGTATAGTCATTGTGTTGTAAAATCATAAGTATTATCTAAATGTAGAATATTTTCCTCACCCTCTAAAGAAATCTTATGTCTCTGAGCCATTTAGCCCAATCCTGTTCTTCCTTTCGCCCCCGGCAACCACTGATCTACTTCCTGTTTCTGAAGATTTGCCTACAGTGGACATTTTATATTAGTGGAATCATACAAAACATGGTCTTTTATGTCTGATTTCTTTCAAGTCATATGTTTTTAAGTTTCATCCATGTGGTAACATGGTATAAGATTTCATTCCTTCTTTTTTTAATTAACTTTTTAATTTTTAATTAATTACTCTACAATGTTGTGGTGGTTTTTGTCATACGCTGACATTCTTATGCTGAATAATGTTCCATCTTATGGAGTTACCATATCTGTTTACCCATTCATTACTCGATGGACATTTTACTTTTTTCTACCAACTATGATGAGTATGCAGCTATGCACATGCATGCACACGTTTTTGTCTGAACGTATGTTTTCTCTTCTCTCGGGCATTTATGCAGGAGTGGAATTGCTGGGTCATATGGTAGTGCTACGTTTAACCTTTCGAGGAACTAGCAAAGTGATTTGCACAGTTGTTGTGCCATGTTACATTTGCAACGTACGAGGGTTCCAATTTTTCCGTATTGTCACCGGCCTTCGTTATCGTTTCTTTACAATAGCCATCCTAGTAGCTGTGAAGTGGTTTCTCATTGGGGTTTTAATTTGCATTTTCTCGTGATTAATGATGCTGTGCATCTTTTCATGTGCTTGTGGCCATTTACATATCTTCTTTGAAGAGTAAGTTACTCAAATATACTGTGCCATTTTTAACTGGGTTGTCTTTTTTTATTGCTGAGTTGTAAGACTTCTGCATAGATTCTAGACACTAGATGCTTATCAAATAGAAATTTGCAAATATGTTTAACATTCTTTTGGTTGTCTTTCATGTTCTTATAGTATTCTTGGATGCACAAAAGGTTTTAATTTCAACGGGCACGTCTATTTTCCTTTTGTGGCTCATGCTTTTGGCATCGTATCTAAGGATCCACTGCCTAATTCAAAGACACACAAATTTCCACCTGTCTTCTTCTAAGATTTTTTATGACTTTAGATCTCACATTTAGGTCTTTGGTACACTTTGGGTTAAATTTTGTGTATGGTATGAAATATATGATATGAAATGAGATAAGGGTTTATTTTTATTATTTTGTAGATGGATATGCAGTTTCCTCAGCAAGTGTTTTAATTCAATGCCTACTCATTATTGTTCCCTTGTCATGGGATGAATGATCCCAGGAAAACTCTCTGAGGTGGCTATTTTTGGCTGCCTAGCACATTTCCCATTTTCTTTTTCCTTTAAAGGATTCTGTGCTTTTCTCCCAGTCTGTCATCTAGAGAACATTCTAGGTTTCCCACGGTTGCAGTCCTGTTGGGGTAACCTGTACACAGGAAATGGCAAGTTGCATAAGCTTACATTCTCTGTCATTCAAAATGAGGCATGATGTTTGTTAGAGTATCTAGCTCTGAACCATTTATAGGGTGATGTGAACATCATCCAGCTTTTAGGTAATCTCAGAGACACGTCATCTGACCCAGGCTTTAGCTATAGCCTTCTGCCTCTCAGCCACTATCACCAACCACACCAGTACTGATGCATAGAGAAACTATAGTATATTCATGAAACTTGTAAAAACCTGAAGAACCAAATCCCAAACTCAGGCCCAGACCTCATAAAAATGGTTTCTCTCATAAAACAGTTTTCCAAAAGTACAAGTGTCATAGTAAAGAAACAGATGTGTCCTATTGAAGTATCGTCTTACTTTTTTCACTTTATTCTGGAGACATACACAAAAATTTGGGTCCACATTCAGAACACTGTATAGGAAAAGTAGATATAATCTGGTTGATAACAGACACTTTCACATTTTTTTGTCTGAAAGAAAAAGAAAATAACCCAGATTTGATACCACATCTGCTTAAATTTAATCTGGAAAGAGAAAGTCCTTAGTCCTAAAGTTGTCCCCAACTCTTTTGAAGTCCCACAGACTGTAGCCTGCCAGGCTCCTCTGTCCATGGAGTTCTTGCCCAGGCAAGAATACTGGAGTGGGTTGACACTTCCTTCTCCAGGGGATCTTCCCGACCCAGGGATCAAACCTGTGTCTCTTGTGTCTTCTGCATTACAGATGGATTCTTTACCCACTAAGTCATCTGGGAAGCCCCATGGAAAGAGAAATGCATACTCTACATTAGTGAAGGAGTCCTTGAGCTAATCTGTTCCAGATGAAGAAAGTAAAGCCCATGTGACTTGTCCGAGAGCACATGGCCAGTGACTTGTGTAGACATATCAACAGTAAGTTTAGATGAAGTTTGAATATTGAATTGAACTTGTTTTGTTCTCACTTACAGATAATATGTTTGCAACTGTAAGACTACTTCCTAGATTTATAGGCCCAGTGAATTTTTCTTTTTTTTTTTAACTCCTTATCACAAGTCTCTTGTCTATGAAGAAAGGCAAGAAAAACAGCTACAATTTCTTTGGAAAAACACTGTTAAACAACTGAGTCTCATTTTTGCAAGATTGCAGATTTCTTTTGAATCAAAAATTACAGTTTCTAAAAATGGCTATGAGTAAATTTTGCATATGATTTTTGTTTCATGTAATATTTTGAAAAATTAAGGGGAATGGAACCCAATCTCTTTACCCAAACTCCATGGCTTTTACAAAAGCAGTTTGGTCATAATTATTAAATTAAAAAGATTTTTTATGATTTGCTTAATATCTGAGCAAGTTTATGCTTTTACAATATTTTAAGAGCTAAACAAGCATTCAGTTTAGTAAAGCAAACAAAAATCATTTAGGGTATTGTAGATTATCATAGGTATAAGATATGTACAAATTGATTTGTTGGATTATTAGCTGACCTATGATTAATAAAAATACTATTAAAATAGCATTTTAAGGATATATAATAGCATAGACATTCTTTTTCTTTTAAATAAAGGCTTTACTTTCTATTGCTAGTGACATAAAATCCAGTCAAAATTCTTTTAAATATAGTTTACATAATTTTGCTTAAATAAGCAAGAAAGCTTAGAATACAGAGTTTCAAGTGATATTAGATCACATTTTCAGGTCTGCAGAATATCTTTCTAAAATTAATACTAGGATAGTCTATAGGATGTTCATATTTTACATGACATCTACATTCCTCAAAACCTGAAATTATTCTAAACTCAGAAGCGAGGCAAATTCTGACAAAGGATGGGCAGTACAACCATTTACCTGCAGAAATGATGTCATATAACATCAATAGACACATTTTGTGGTTCACTTGGTCCACCAGTTAAAAAACTGGAAATCTCAATGCATTTTTTATTTGAGAGAATCTCATTACTGTATACATTGGAAATCGGCTGAAAATCCATTAATTTTGATCACACTCTTTGAAATGTGCGTATTTAAATCCACATGACATATGCCCTCACCTGGACTGACAGCAACATTTTAAGTGATGATCAGTGAGGGAAATGCTACCCGTGCTCACATTTAGAAAGGTCCAGAAGGGCACCGTAGCTGCACGCCATCTACTGGGAGGGACCTCCTGGGAGACATCTGAACGCAGTGCCTTTCTTCCAAGGCATGGCTTTCAGCTTTTCAGGTTAAAAATTCTCCCTGTTGTGGACAACCCAGGTGTCAGTTTCTTGGTGGACACACACCAACAAAGCTCACAGGAGAATGATATCTACCCCATAATGAAAGGACATTTGCTAACAGTGAGAAACCAGTACGCAAAGCAGGGCTTCCTGGTGGCTCTGCGGTGACCAATCTGCCTGCCAATGCAGGAGACACAGGTTCAAGCTCTGGGCCAGGGAGATTCCCTGCAGAAGGAGATGGCAACTCACTCCAGTATTCTTACCTGGGAAATCCCATGGACAGAGGAGCCTGGTGGGCTGCATTCTGTGGGGTATCAAAAGAATCAGACACACACGTGAGTCAGACACAACTTAGCAGCTAAACAGTAACAGCGCCAATAAGACAAACGCCTTACATCAGAGGGTCAATCCAGCTGTTGTGTATTTAAATTTCTGTTTGAGCCCTCTAGATCTACACTGGGGCAAATTATGTATTATTTAGCAATTCACAATTAATTCATACGTTAAACAGATGTCAAAATATCTACCCTGCCTAACACAATATTTCTGTAAAAGTTCAAAAAAAAAAGATGTCAGATTAAAATATGCATACTCCTTGGGAAAAAAGATATTAAAATAAACAGGAAAAGAAGGGCTCTACATTGTAAATTAAGACATTATAAAGACATTTTACAAAGATAAAATGTCTGTCTGTCCCTATAAGATGTTTACCTTTTTTGAGTATTTCCTTCTATTCCATGATATTCAAGGTTTTTATGTTAAGTTTTTTAGTTCACTTTAGCTTTACATGCTTAGCTCATCAAGATAGCATTTTCATTATCATTTGCAATTACTGACACTAGATTAAAAAATTCAGATCATGAATACTTCTAGATTTCAGCAAATCTGTATGTAAGTAGTATCTACAAAATCCTGTTTGACCAAACTTAACAGTATTATTTAGGCAAACATTGTAAGGAAAATAATTAAATCTATTGGTTAGTAGAAAGTAGGTGCCTTCAAGATAAGACAAAGGGGAGTGAACCCACTTTGCCATCCAGGAGAAACCAATGCAAAGGGCTGTATCAATACCTGGAAGCAGAAGAGCATTAATAGAAAATACACAGGAGACAAATAGACCTGGGTCTGGATCTTGCATCTGACTTTGGACCCAGATGACCTGGGAAAAAGCCATTTCATATTCTCTTTATCTCTTTATCCTTATAGGTGTTATCTTTATTTAACTTTTTTTTTAAACTCTTTCTCCTGTCCTTTATGAATCAGGCCCTGTAACTGTATCTTTGACTTTCTAAGCTATCCCTTACCCTTTATTTATTTGCTTAAATCAGCCAGGCACAGTTGATTTCTTTTATTATTAGCTAAAAGACACAAACTGATGCAACAGTTAAGGTACCAAGAGCTTTGATCTGTGTTGTTATGTTTACATAATTAAACAATGTTTTTAACACATCTCAGGTGGCTGAGCACCAGGGCATCTTGGAGAAAACACACTCATATACAATTTTCCATCAGCCAACCCAATTCATAGATAACTGAATTCCAGGGAGTCTTTGCACAATTTTGGTACACAATGCTAGACAACCCACAGAACCTTTCTGAAACTTGGTTTCATAAAAGTTGATGCTCTTTACTTCCCTAATATTATATGACTTGTTATCTGATTATTAGCTTGAGTCATGTTCTTTATTAACATTACATTGAGTAGAAGAGTGATTGTAATGGCTTTTCTAGAATCCTTGGGATGTGCTGACCTGGAATACAGTCCTATAAGCCATACTTCACGTCTATTTAGGTTGTGTGGAGAGAGGGAGGGTTTCCCTGATGGCTCAGTGGGTAGAGAATCCACCGGCAATTCTCCCAGAGGAGACACAGGACTTGCGAGTTCAATCCCTGGTCCAGGAAGATGCCCCGGAGAAAGAATGGCAACCCACCCCAGTATTCTTGCCTGGAGAATCCCATGGACAGAGGAGCCTGACGGGCTACAGTCCAAAGGTTCACAAAGAGTTAGACACGACTGAGCAACTAAGAGAGAGAGGCAGGGCTTATGAGAAATTCATTTATTGACCAAGTGTCCTTCGCTGACGAGTGCAGAAAGAAGCTACCTTTAAAAGAACACACTCCTTTTCTTTACTCCTTTAATGCTTCTGTTCATTCTGGTGTGGTTTTAAACAAAACATTAAAAATCTTCAAAGGACTGAAAGTGTGTAGATTAAGTGAAGGAATAAAGACTGTGTTAGTTTGTAACAGGAATGGAACACAGATTTCAATAGTGAAATGATGACTACACAGGGATTCAAGAAGCCAGCTCCCACATAAATACTCCTTTGGTCTTCATGTTTTCCATCTGGTAAGTAATGACTAATAACCATATGATTCTAATAAAAAGACTTTCTGGGTGAGGGTAGGAACTCCCTCCAGCTGGTTCCTGGGAGTGGACAGAGTGACTCAGATCTAAGGGGTGGTTTAGCAGACCACTTTCCATTTGTCCCTGCTTCATTTTCATTTGACATAGATGGAATTGATGCTTTTGAATATACTTCTATATTTATAAATCAATTAGGAGACCATGAAAAATTATTCCATGTGAAAGTCACTCAGTCATGTCCGACTCTTTCCAACCCCATGGACTATAGTCCATGGAATTCTCCAGGCCAGAAAACTGGAGTGGGTAGCCTTTCCCTCCTCAAAGGATCTTCCCCACCCAGGGATCGAACCCAGGTCTCTCACACTGAAGGTGGATTCCTTACCAGCTGAGCCACAAGGGAAGCCAAAAAAGATTATTCTATGGAGTCACTCAAACTGTGTTTGCAGACTCATTTTTTAGTTCCCTAGAGAAGCTTATGGTTATAATATTAAAAACAGTTTAGCTAATTTTTCATTATCAAGTGCAAAACATAAATCTTCCATAAACACCAGGGGGTCAGCTGATATTTAAAGACTTTAAAGAAGAGGATCCCTCAAACAAAAGAGTCACCATCTGAATAAATTTTTATATGTATTTCAAAGCCCTTCTGCTTTAGCCAAAACCTATATCTTCCTGTTATAATATTCCTAAGTAAAAAACATCATATCATTTGTGGAATAACATGAAAAAATAACATTTACCCTCTGAAATTAAATACTTCCAGAGTTAACTAATAACTCAGGAATTGAAATAAACAACAATAGACTAGGTTCCTTGAAGTCAAATTTTAAATATATACTACCTATATGTAAAACCTCTTTTCCATTTTGGCTACTATTAAATACAAGTACAAATAATATTGGATTTTGGACACAGAATTGAATTCCCATGTTGGTCATTTATTAAGAAATCTCAGATAAAATGACTCAACCGTTCTGAATCTCACACCCCTCATTTATAAACTATCGATAGCAAAAACTATACTGTAGGTTGGTGATCTGGCTTAAATAAGATACGTATAATAAGATGCCAAATCCCTATCTAAATATCTGTTCTTATTATTACAGACAGAAATTCATGTCAACCTTTGACCAGAATAATCAATGATGATTTGAGGTTTTCATACAATTTATATTAAAACTGTAGCATTTTCCTTGAGCATTTATATAAACTATGAATAGATTCACATGAAATCGTTATGAATATAGCCATATTATATTATAAAATGCAATCATAGGGCAGGAATCTATGAATATAAATGTTAAGAATAACCCATCAGCATGTGTACTTTAGTTAAGGCATAGTGAATATTGCATAAATAAGCAATATTTCTTTAAGTATTATTTGAAACTCACAGCTTGGCAGGTAGTGTTGAATCAAGGCCTTTCCCCTTCTGATGAATAGTCATGGAACAATTACTCATTTTTACTTTCTTTAAAACAAATTCTTCAATTATGGACTTGTAAAAAATATGTTTGTAAATAATCACTTGCTCGCAGGAGTTAAAAAAGGACAGCCATCAGTTTAAACATCAAAGTCATATTTCTAATTTTAGTGCTTTAAAATTTAATGAATTTTTTTGTGCCAACATAATCTTTGGAAGAGTAACTTGTTTTTACTGCCATTTGAAACATGGTGGATGCTAGCTCTAAGTAGTATATTATACTGTTTTATTTAAATACTTTTGGAACATAGGATAGAATTGGATAATAAGCCAACATAAATGTGCTGTTAAAGTTTTATGTGAGTAGAAATATATCAAGTGATTTTTTTTGAAAGATGTGGTCACATAACAAAAGAATATGTATCTTTATTCTGTTTTGGGAGTGAATGCATTACATCTCTACAGCTGGAGAATTATGTCATAAAAAATCTCCATATCAGACCATTTTTTGGAAGAAACTTTGAAAATGACTATGAAAAATAAGTTTGAAGGCACCTCTGAAATTTTCAAGGATAATTTTAAAGAAATGCAAGAAGAATTGAAACCAGACATAAAACAATCCAGGGTACCAGTCAACAATTTCTTGTTTTCTTTGGCCTTTTTGTTTTTTCCAGAAATGTTTCTGTTACTTGTAAAATTGCTACTTTAACAATTAAAACAAATCACAATTTTTCATCCCTGCCATAGTATGATTTTTTCAGCCCACAGTATAATTCCTCCTGAAAATGTTGATAATAAATTACTAAAAAGTCTTTTAAGTATCAGACTGTAACTTCAGAGACATTGTACTTTGTCACAAAAAGTAATGACACAATTTATATGAGATGAGAGGATGAATATGAAAAAAATATTATGGAAACCTTAAAAACAGGAAACAATTTTTGCCACTGTCCTATGGTAAAGTATTTGAAAATGCTATGATTTACTGCTGTCACATGGTAACATATTTCAAAATGCTGTGAGAAGTATTGAGATAAAAATAGATTAGTCACTACATACAGCCTGTGTAGTGTTTTCCCAAATCTGTTGGTACAAAAAGGGATACAGAATGGAAATGCCCTTACACTGTGTGTTTTGCATAAGAGACTCTAAATAAATGTCAGGGCTTTTTCTCCTTTTCCCTAGAGAATTAGCAGAAGTAAACAACTTAGGACAAATCAGTCAATATATTTAAATAACCTTCTATCAATCAATAAGTTTGATGTCCTTAAGGGAGATTTCTGCCTCCCTTCCTCCGTCACTCTGTGTTTTGTGTGTGATTCTAACTATTTGGGAAATTCTGCAAATTTTATAATTCTATCATGAATTGCAAAGACTGCTTTTCTTCTGTTAGTTGAAAGAAATATTACATTTACTGAGCACCAATGATTTATCAGTACTCGGCTAAGGTTTAAATGTACGAAGACCCAAAATGGAATAAATCCCTGATGGGAGCAGTGCTCCTAATGGTAAAAAACCTGGATCAAGATTATTTCAACACAATGTGACAAGGGCTCGAAGGATTGTGCCAGGTGTTAGTTAATCTTTTATTTGTGTATATTGATCTATCTTTGCTAAATTAATTCAAATACTTGTGTGCCACACTGTATTACAATCACTTATTCCTGCACTGGAGAAAGCAGAGCTGGCTTTGTCAGTAAGATATTTCTGATACTTAATAGCCTTCTGTTGTTGTTCAGGGCTTCCCCGGTGGCTCAGTTGGTGAAGAATCTGCCTACAATGCAGGAGACCCCTGTTTGATCCCATGGACTGCTACGTTAGCCCTCCAAGCTTCTCTGCTCATGGGATTTCCCAGGCAAGAATACTGGAGTGGGTTGCTATTTCCTTCTGCAGGGGATCTTCCCAACCCAGGGACTGAACCCGAGTCTTCTGTGTCTCCTGCATTGGCAGGCGTATTCTTTACCACTGAGCCACAAGGGAAGCCAACTTGATAACCTTTACATGATATGAAACAGATCTTCCTCAAGTTATGATGGAGTTACATCCAAATAAATCCATCATAAGTTAAAAATAGCCTAAACTGAAAATTCACTTAGCACATCTAACCTATCTAAACTTCATAATGCAGTCTACTTTAAAATGTTCAGAACACATATATTAGCCAACAGTTGGGCACAATCATTTAACGCAAAGCCTATTTTATAAAAAAGTGCTGAACATTTCATGTAATTTATTGAATATCATACTGAAAATTAAAAACAGAATGGGTGTCTGGGTGCAGAACTGTGACAAGCATATTGGTTGTTGACCCTCATGGTCATGGGGCCGATGGGGAACTGTGGTTCACTGTCACTGCCCAGCATCACCAGAGGACGGGACCACGTATCACTGGCCCAGGAAAAGATCAAAATCCATAATCTAGGGTGCAGTTTCCACTGAGTATGTATTACTTTAGCACCACAGTCAGGTCAAAAACTAAGTTGAACCATCTTAAGTTGGGGACCCTCTTAGAATACAAATGATACACAATATAATCAATAATGTCTACGACGTTATCAACATGAACTTTTTCCAAAGTAAACACTGTTTCCTTTTAGAAAACTGCTTGATTACAATTTAAAATCACAGAAAACAGATTTGATAACACCAAGCCTACACAGAATAAGACCACTTGGCAATTTCTATGGTTCATTTCACGTATGTGGGTGCTTAGTCACTCAGTCATGTCAGACTCTTGGCAACGCCATGGACTGTAGCCCACCAGGCTCCTCCATCCATGGGGTTTTCCAGGTAAGAGTACTGGAGTGGGTTGCCATTCCCTTCTCCAGGGATGGAACTCACATCTCCTGTGTATCCTGCATTGCAGGCTGATTCTTTACCCATTGAGCTGTTGGGGAAGCCCCCTCATTTCAGTTATAAGAGACTCAATGGCAACAATGAAAGGCCTCTCTCACCCTGAGAGGAAAGGATTTGCTGTATTTCTGCTAAAATAGTTTTAATTCATTTGTAATGTATATTCTTAGAGTTTTTGGCTCTTTACACAAATGTACTGACTTTGTAAGTTAGTTAACAAAGCAAATTATGTATTTTCATAACCTTATATATTGTGCGTGTATCTTTTTTGAAACATATGAAATATTGAAAGAGTTGAAGTTAAGTATATTAATAATATTTTTCAGGATTTTTCCCTTTTGCTGTTAAATCTATAATAACATGTAGTATATACACTTTGTGCTATAATGACATTGGCAGATGCATGCATTTAGTAAATTGAATTTAGAAAACCAATGAGATAAATATTAAAATACAAATACTCATTCACTTCAATTACTTGAAGCCCAGAGTTTCAAAATTTTGACAGGGAAAAATGACCTTCTCCCTGAAGCATGGGAAAATAGTGATATATTTGCATAAAGTTTCTAAATTCTATAGAAACTAAAGACACTTTACAAGGTTTTCTGGGGTCAAGTGTTAAATAAAACAAATGTAAAGCCATAAACACAGTTGGAGTTTTGTCCAACCAGTGATGGATAAGCTGTAATTTCACCAGTTAGTCCTAAAGGAGAAGTTGTAAAAACAAAAGGCATAGCTCATTTTCTTGTAAAAACCTAACTGTTCTATAAAGGAAGGTCAGACAATTTTCACCCCAAAGAGTAGCAGCTTAGCACAATGCAGTTAAATATACAGCACGTGTACATGAGGCTTCTCTTGCCATCTGTCTTCATTCTCCTCACAAAATTAAGCCAAGGAACTATCAGTTTAAGTTTAAGATGTATATGAGAGTTAGAAGGAAAAAAAAAATGACTGCACTAATCAAAAACATGGTGGCCGCATATATCATTCAATGCTATCATTTGTGTTTGATATATGAAGCCATTAAAACACACATTTTAAGGCAGAGCAAGGCATCGAGTAATTAGAACCTGGGAGGCACTTGCACAAGTTTGTTTTTTTTTTTTTTCTCATTACTAAGACATCAGAATTCCTTCCAAATATCCCTAAAACAACAGCGCAACCCCGTTTTAGTACTGAGTGGTTTGGTCTAGGTCACCTCTTCCTCCTGAAATGGGAGAAAATGACTTGCTTTTTTTCTTACTCTTTAGATGTAGAAGAATTATAAGTTTTTCAAGTGTAGAGGTAAACATCTGCATTCTGCCACATTCAGGTGGGGCCACTGGCCTCTCTACAATAGACAAGTCCCCTTTTCCTCCTCTATATAAATAAATCATACCTACCTCATGGGGCTGCTCTGAGATATACTGAAAAAATATGTATGAAACATTTTGGGGCAAATATTTTGGGTAAACAGTGTCCGCTATCATCTCTTGACAGCGAGAAGATCAAACCAGTCCATTCTAAAGAAATCAACCCTGAATATTCATTGGAAGGACTGAGGCTGAAACTGGAACGTATTTGGCCACTTGATATGAAGAGTCAAAACTCATTGGAAAAGACCCTGGTGCTGGGAAAGATCGAGGGCAAGACGAGAAGAGGGAGACGGAGGATGAGATGGTTGAATGGCATCACCGACTCAATGGACATGAGTTTGAGGAAACTCCAGGAGATGGTGAAGGACAGGGAAGTCTATCGTGCTGCAGTCCATGGGGTTGCAGAGTTGGACATGATTTAGGAACTAAACAACAATAATTCCTCATTATAAGATTGCTCTAGTTAGAAAGTCTGCCCATGACTTGTAGATATTAGAGAATTCCATGGGGTATGAGACATTTAGATTTAAATGTTCTACTCTAGAATAAGGTCTGGTAAACTATGGCCCATGGGTGCTCTTTGTTCTTATAAGGTCTGTGAGATAACTTTGATTTTACATTTTTAAATAGGGAAAAAAACACAAAAAAAGAAGACTAGAATTTCATGACAGTGAACACTATATGAAATTCTAACTTTATTCAATGTCTATAAATATGTATCCATAAATAAACATGTAAATAACACAGTGTTCATAAAGTCTTATTGAAACACAGTCCAATCCGTTGCTTCACTTCCTCACGGAGTCTCTCCTGAGATCTTACAGCCCACAAAGCCGATACTATTTACATATGGCTCTTTTTCAGAAAAAGTTTGCCCGGGAAAGACTGAGATGTGTGAGTTATCTGACGAAATCTGTAAGCTGTCTGTGAAAAGCAAGCCTTGAATTAAATGATTCCTCAGAGAATTTCTGACCTGGTACTAAAAGTTGGGTTTTCAGAACCATAAATGAGGTAATCTCTTTCCTTGACTGACTGAGCTCTATGTTCTTGGAGAAAGTCTATACTTCTCTGTCAGTCTTTTTCACACCTACCCACCTTAAAAGAGTATTTAAAAAATTGAATGTTTTTATCATGTAAAGAAGTCTTAGCCCAGGGACTGACATGCAGTTGGTGCAGAATAAAAGTCAGGGCAGGTAGTGAACAAAATACTATCTCATAGAAACATGGACTATTACAACTGGAAGGAATATGACCTTCTTATTTTCCATATCAAGAACAAAAGAATTTCAAACAGCTGATGAGGCTTAGAAGTAGAATTGGGAACTGAAATGAGGTTACAGCTCCTAATACATTATTTTGAATGAAGTCTTCACTATCTTTCTTCCATTCACTGATACTGAACCCTACAATGGAAATGAAAGGAAAAATTCATAGTTTTTTTTTGGAATGACAGTGTTTGCCTCGTATCTTGAGTGGGAAAAAACAGCTGTGCAAGAACCAGAAATTTTAGAATTATTAAGAATTTTAGCAATAGTATCCTGACTTTCCTGAAGAAAATTCTATCAAGTTATTGGCAATGTTTAACCCTTGCATAGTCTACTCCTCTTGAAGTTTCTCCATTGTTGAAGATTTACTTTTGCTTTTTACGTAAAAGAAGCAAATGTCAAAATAGCATATACTATTATAATTTTTGGTAAGGTTTTGTAATATTAACATAACTTTAACAATGTTCCATAATTTTTACTATGTGGCATAGAGGTCATCTGATTATTTCAAATATTCTGAAGCTGTAACAACAAAGACTATTCAGTTGTTTATAGCAGTGTGTGCTCAGTCGCTTCCGTTGTTTCCAACTCTGCGACCCGGGGGGCTGCAGTCCACCAGGCTCCTCCGTCCAGGGGATTCTCCAGGCAAGAACACTGGAGTGGGTTGCCACTTCCTTCTCCAGGGGATCTCCCCGACCCAGGAATCAAACCCATGTCTTTTCTGTCTCCTGCATTGGCAGGCAGTTTCTTTACCACTAGCCCCACCCCTAAGTTCAAAATCAAGGAAAATATAAGTGCCAGTCATTTTCAAATTATAACTAGCCAGAATAGGACATTCATTCCATCCTCTGTGAGTTCACTGTATCTCTAAGTTTTCAATATAATAAATGGTCATTATATGTTATAAAATCCACCACATGCCTGTGTAATGAACATGCTAGAGTCAATGAATTATGAGATTAAGTTTATTTTATTTTTAGATCACGGATAAAATCTTGGCTTTTACAACTGAATTTGGTTTAGTCAGTATATCTGTGAGAAACTAACTTCATTAAATGTTTGTTGAAAATTTAGTCATTGTGATTATTTTTAAAGTAGTTTTTGTGAATTGATTAACACCAAAATTCATTGGGAAAAATTAAGTTTTAAATCAATATAACTGTTAACTAGAAAATTCTGTATATTTTTTATTCTGTATTGTGGATATTCTAACTGGGTCCATTGATTCTAAAGATATTATGAGTGAAGGAGAATTCAAAGATAAATATGAAAGTATAAATAATCAAATATTATAACTATCTGTTAACTGAAATCAAAAGATTATAGCAAGATTGTGCTTCTGATAGTACAGAACTTGAAAATGGAAGGAATTTTCCTCAGTGTTACACAACTTCTAACCTCTTTCTAATCCAATGTATATTGGTATTTTAGTTCCTCATTCTTAATGATTACATTTTCCTTGCAAGTATTATTTTCAATTTCAGAATTCAGTGGTTTCTATTTTATCTCCTAGCAAAAAGGCTTGGGTTTGAATCCCATCAAGTTGGTACAATCATATCCCGGGATTTTCTAAGGAGAATATCATTCTGGAAGTTTGTGAATTTACTTTGGAGCCACCTGCTGAGTTCTCAGTGGACTATTTGATAATTCAGAAACTATTTCTCCTATTTTAAGATGATTAGGAACAGGAGAGAAAACTTTATTCTAAGCTCTTTTTCTCAATCTTCTCCTATAACAAATAGATCTAAAGCAAGTCCTGTGGGTAAATATGTGAAAGAAATTCTAGAATTTAAGGCAGTATATTAAAGACATAAGTCTAGCATAATTTCAAGTTTATCCTATAGGCTCCGAGATTAAGAAAAAAATATTAAATAAATAAAGGTATGCATCCTATTTTTGCAAGGAACATGATACCCTCAGTGGGCACATTTTGACAAATTTGTTAAACTGAGTGTATTTATCCAAGATCCAGGGGCTTGCACCTTCCCCCAACCTGAGCTCATTACACCAATTTCAGTTGTGTTTTATTATCATAGGAATTCTCAAGATACACTAAACTGAGCTACTTGGAAAGATCAGGATGGGATGAAAATCAGTGTCTTTATGAGGCAGAAGGATAGCTCAATTATTGGCAAGGAACTCACATGTGCTTTTCATATTATGGTTTTCCTCATTCCTCATGTATCACTCCAAAATTTTTATAATATTACTTATGCTATCCAAACACATCCTCTAGCCCAGATATAAATTTTCACAGGATGACTGTATATTCAGAAGTTCTTCCATTGATCCCTGAGCATGCCTCCATATGCTGAGCAGACCTGCTCCTTTACTTGGGAGAATAAATGTATCCACTGCTGGAAACTTCTGGTTCCCGATTCCATGTATATTTGGTTTGTCTCTCTCCCCCACTGTGCGTACAGATTATTCTACTGCTAATGCCCGTCCTGCTGTCGGAGGAGTTGAAATAAGACATGATACATGAGACTGAAGAGAAGACATATCTGCGAAGGAGAGCTTCCAGGACAACTTAGAAAATAAACTCGAATCAAATCCCGCAATAATCTGGGAATCCCATGCTGTGAACGTCTGCTGAAACTATTGTGTGTTTGCTGAGTCTCCATAAATCTACTGCAAATAGAGAATGTACTGGAAGCTAAGAAGCAACATGATTTTGAATTCCCCCCTTAACCTATTTCATTGTTGTTACCGTTTCAATTGTCTTATTTTACTTTTAACGTTTTCAGCAGCCAACTGAGGCCAAATTACTCAGGTTTACAAATTTGTTCTAGGTTTCCATGCTATCTATAGATTTGGGGATTAGAGTTGAAAACTAAATAAGGAAGAAAAAAAAAAAACATTAAAAAACTACCAAAAGTATATTAACTGAATTGACTTCAAAAAGTACTTACCATGCAGATAGTTGTGAATTAAATGACACACAAAAAAATTAAGAAACAATTTTCTGATTTCAAGGGCCTCAGACTTTACCTGAATCAAAATGAACACAAAACATAACTAGAGTAAATAGAATATAATTCATCTCAGCTAAGCATCAATTCTCTGAGCAAACGCCTAGGTCACATACTTACATTAACCAGCGTCTTGTTGGATCATTGTTATATTGCTGCTTTCCTTGCTTCAGTTTATTTTCTGTGGCTTCTTCATGCTCAAATATGATGTTCCAGGACCATCTTTGGTACGTAGCCCTAAGACATGTTGTTTCATTTATAAAGTCTCACTTCAGCCAGATGTTCAACATAGGTTATTAGGAACATCCATCATATTTTAAAAAAATCCCTTGCAATGTGCTAGACAAGACGTCTGTGTATTCAAAAATAATCTAAGCGTGAAGAAGGACAGTCTACTTTGCTTTAACGTTCATATCTATTCAGGGTCAATCAAAGTATGCCAAAATTTGAAGAAGTTACAGATGCATATTTGAATAGACATGATACTTTCCATTTGCCACATCTTACAATGCTAAAATTATGCAATTACGTGTCTATTATCTGAAGACTTTTAAAAGTATCATTGGTTATTAATATGCACACCAAGAATTTTTAGGCTTCATCATCGTGTGAACTGGTCCTCCCCTTGACCCATGTCAACTCACCCTGTCATAATTACATTTACTCATGGGTAACCCTTCTCCTCTGAGGAAGAGACATTTACAAGGGTTTTCTAAAGCATCTTCCCATCTAGACTCGAACTCCCTCCTGTTTCAGGGAGTCGATGACACCAGGCCGGCCTTAGTCATAAAAACGTGGAGCTTATAGGCTGTACTGAAGGTCAAGGCAGACACTCAGCTCCTGCTAATTATTGCCGTGTAGAATTGTAGAATCTGTTTTACCAGGTAGTTACAATTTCAAGAAATTGCAAACTTTTCCTGTTATGTCACCTGATTATTTGCAGGGGCGGTGGGGAGGGGAGTCAAACATTTGATGAGCCAGTTTATCTCTGGAGAAGGAAATGGGAACCCACTCTTGCCTGAAGAATTCCATGGACAGAGGAGCCTATGGGCTACAGTGCATGGAGTGGCAAAGAGTCGGACACCCCTGAGTGACTCACGCTTTCATCTACCAGCCTAATCTCAAGGTCTAACTGTCTCAGGTATACATCCCCCATCCTCTGTGTCTGATAGGAAAGGATGCCCAATTGAAGCTTGCAAAGACTTTTCATTTTCCCTTGAGATCAAATCCAGCCCTGGGTCGATGACTTTCTGATAACAAAGTTATCTTCCATCCGCAGCAGTTAAGCCAAACTTCCCAATACCAGATGACGACCTCGTGTTTTTTTGTTTCACTTTTGCTTTCCTTACTCTTTCTATTTTTCCTATAATACCCCCCCCTTCCTTTGACCTCTCCATTCAACTGACTCTTATATTTGCTTTTAATGTTAGCCAAGAGCTTGACCAATACAAAGCTTCTCTGACCCATCTGACTTTCTCTTTCTTTCTCCTTCCTTGAAACCTCTTGACCTTTCTACTGTGACATATCCACTTGCATCATTTACAAGAATGATAGAACAAATAAGTTCAAATGTAACTTAGGAAGGACATGGTGTCATCAAACCGGTTCACTTTACACTGATCCAGACACAAGAACAGGCTTGTCTAATACAACAAGTTAATAAGTTAATGGTAGATAAATGACTCCAATTCTGCTTATATTTTTTCCCCATTTATTGTCTTATCAATGATGTTCAAAACTCCTCCAAGACAAAACCATGCTCTTTCTTTTAAACCCATGTTATGATAGTATGAAATGCAAGTTGCTATGAAAAACTTTTAAAAACCTAAATAAAGAGCTGAAGAATTCTCAGAACTTTGTCCCAAACTGAAACACAGACATTCAGAGACAGAATGAAGCTATGTTCTACAGAGGAGTCAAAAAGCAACAATCTGAGACAAAGGCAATATTGACTTGGCTCCTGTTTCGCGGGTCAGCTGGGGCCATCACGTCTCTGCATCTGCCCCCAGCACCCCCACCCAGGACACAGCTGAGCCGGGGTGAAGGCTTTCCTTTGATGAAGCCCATAAAGATTGATAGTGTGGTTAAGAGAATAAGTGATGATGACGGCAATGTAACCTGAGGCTACCATGATTACCATGATTACGAGGGTGACTAAGGTTGGACTGAGTTATTTCCTATCACTAAAGCGATAGGAAATGCAGCTACAATGGATATTTCATCTGGAACACTAACCCCTTCTGCGGTTAAATATGGATGTGTTCATGCAAATCACAACTGTTTACTAAGCGTTCTAGTAACTTTTGTGATAAATTTTCAGTATCATAAGTTTATATGTATCACATTCAGTTAGCATGCATTTGCACAAAGGAAACTGCGATGATACAATTTATTGAGCTTGTGGATTTGCTTAACCCTCCAATTCCCTGACCCTTTCAGATGTTGTTCCTCAGTACAACTGTGGAATTCTCATGAAGCCGGTTTTAAATACTCTTTCCCCAAGTATCATATAAATGCCAAAATACCTGTCTGGGTTTTATGAACAAGGATTTTCTTTCTTCCTGATTTCTGGAGAACAATACAATAAAGAAAAAATGGATACAGACTTCAGGATGAATCAGGCCTAAGTCTGAATCTGAAGTCCATAATTTTCCAGGCTCTACAAATGACTGTCTACCAACTATGTTACAAAAAGTTGCTTCCTCAGCACACACACACTGTATGATAACACCAGTACCAAAATAATAATTGAAAACACGCTAGTCAGTTGCTGTCTCTGTCTGCTTTCAATGTTACATCTCTACTGCCACAGCCTGTAATGTGGAAATATGCTCAATGCCTCTATCAAACACAAAGCAGGGGGATCATAGCTAGAGTGACTTAGACTAGATAAGGGAAAGGATTCCCTGGATGCTCACACCCATGATCCCAAAGACTGAAGTAGGGGCTTTCACACCCTTGAAGGGAATTAGTGAGAAAGAGACAATTAGCTTAAGGGGTTCCATTCTCTGGGTGATTTTCACAAAATTCTGTGCCTTAGTTTGTCTATGTCTATGGTAAGACCCAGCTACATTTTAAAAGAATCCCATCATTAAATGTTGACACATAACATAGTGAGAAAAAGCACAAGATTGGGGAATAACATAGGCACACTACTAGATAAAGAATAGATAGCCAACAAGGACCTACCGGATAGCACAGGGAACTATACTCAATATTCTGTGATAAGCTATAAGGGAAAAGAATCTGAAAAAGAATACACATATATATATACATATATATATGTACAACTGAATCACTCCGAGGAACAACTGAATCACTCCGAGGAACACCTGAAGCTAACACAGCATTATGAATCAATTATACTTCAAAAATAAAAAGCACAGGCTGAAATGGAAAGCAAAATATAGAAGCACAGTCTTGTGAATGTGAAGTGAGCCCTAAGAGCATCTTCATTCCACTCAGAAAAAAAATGAAAAGAAGGACTTAGATTCTGCATCTGTGGCTCACATATCTTTCTTTCTTGCTCCCATTCCCACAACAGGATTTCAAGTTTGAGCGTCATATTGTGTTCAGCTTGTAAGGACATCCGGGAAAATGGAACCGCGCAAGAGGCCTCCCACTCCTTTTGTCCATCAGACAAGGGCCACATGTTGGAGCTAATAGGCTATTCTGTTCTTATCTTCCAGAACTCCCATGTCTCAGAAAACCAGCATGCAGCAGAAAAACCACCTGGATGCTGGCCATGTCTCAAGAGCTGAGCCAGGCTTTGGTTCCTGCCCTAGAATTTCCTGACCGGGGAGTCAAAATTCCACACTTAAGCCATACTGTCACTTAGATGGGTTCCATTGTGATGGTCTGTCTACAAACCAAGATTTTCTGAATAGGTCCTTATTCCATTTGGCGATTTCCTAAGGCAGTCTTATCAGTGCTCTGATGTATAGTAACCTGATAAGTCTTTATTTAGAACCCATATATCACTCCTTAACCTTTGAGGCAGGCTTCAGGAAGGCTGCAAGCAGCCAAGTCTTTCCCACTCGAGCAATGATGAAGCGTTCACCACTATTTGACACAAATTAATCAGGTACCGTTTTGGCAGAGACTTAGGTCTCAGGCTTTAGTAAGGTCTCTCAACAGTGACGTCAGACTCTGGAGCACTATCCACTTATCCCTGAGAAGGTTGGAACTCTTGCAAATGTAGGTGTGTGTGTACGTTTATATCTCACATACACACAAAATCAGCATCTAAAACAATTATGTTGGTTTAAATCAATGTATTTTTTCTAAGTTTTTAAAAATTGAAATACAATTGATTTACAATGTTGTATTAAATCAATATGTGTCTTAAGAAGAAATTCTTATACCAGGACATAAAAGAAGTGAAATCTCCAAAAGTCAAACTTTACCAAAAAAAAAAAACAACTTTTTATAATGACTTTTTCTCATACCTAAACTAATTGCATCTTCAGTTCAGTTCAGTTCAGTTCAGTCACTCAGTCGCGTCCGACTCTTTGCGATTCCATGAATTGCAGCTTGCCAGGCCTCCCTGTCCATCAACAACTACCGGAGTTTACTCAAACCCATGTCCATTGAGTTGGTGATGCCATCCAGCCATCTCATCCTCTGTCATCCCCTTCTCCTCCTGCCCCCAATCACTCCCAGCATCAGGGCCTTTTCCAATGCATCTTAAGTGTCTATAAATGATTGATGTTCAGAAGTGCTGTGGTCAACATTTTTTGGTGTGGTTTGGCAGAATAAATCCATGTCAGAAATGTATAGAGACACAAACACCTTATTACTTGAAAATCATGGTATAAAATAAAAAGTTGTCAGGTGAACACTGCAAACAGTTTTCTGACCCAAACTCAGTCTGAATCGGGTATCCTGATGGAGCCTACAGAGGGAAGCCTATCAGGGCTTTTCCAGGATGTTAGATTCCACTCTGAGACAACTCACTGGAAGTACGTTTTGAGAGGTGTTCATTTTCATTCATTTGAGTTTGGTAATGAGCAGTATTCTGCTTAGAAGAAATAGCCTTTGAACTTAGCCTTGAAGGACAAGTGGTCACCTTGCAGGCTATATGTGATGGGGGAAGACCAGGTTGCTTAGCAGAGGGTGTAGAGACACATGACTCCTCAAACATGGAGGAAAGCAGCAGCACCATATACAAATTTTAATCCCAGGGGGACTAAAAACCCAAGTGTGAATGGCAAAACTAGATGTAAAGCCTGTTACTACTATTATTGGGCTTCCCAGGTGGCACTGGTGATAAAGAATCTGCTTGCTAATGCAGGAGATGCAGGTTCGATCCCTGGGTCTGGGCTGGGAAGGTCCTCTTGAGTAGGAAATGGCAGCCCCCTCCAGTATTCTTGCCCGGGGAACCCAGTGAACAGAAGAGCCTGACGGGCTACAGTCCTTGGGGCCACAAGGAGTCAGACATGACTGAAGGACTGAGCACACACAATACTTCTATTAATAATTAAAATAATAATGATGGTTATAGCAGCGCAGGTTTGGAATTCCTTATCCTAAAAACACAAAGCACAAGGTAAATATAATTTTGTCAAAATTAGGAGTTTCTAGTCAACAAAGATCAAAATCAGCACATTTTAAAACGTCTTTGCAATAGCAAAGACTAACAAAGGACAGACGGAGAAAATACAGGCGGGATTCAGAAACAGGGGAAGCTCAAAAGGCTCAGAGGCACATGGAGAGACTCTAACTCAGAAGTAATTGGAAAACATCAAAATTGGCAGCAGTGATCTTTGACTTTAAACACATGAGACTGGGGATGAGGGAAATGACGATGCTCTGGTCCCCTCTGTACCATGTAACCAAGAAATGAGGCCGGTGGCAGGATCAAGAGCATGCAGACCGAGCAGTCTCCTTTGGGATGAAACTGGGATGCTCAGATAGTTTTGTAGATGATCACCTTCGCCTGGACTGTGGCCACAGGGAACTGCCTACCTCCTAGGTGCCTCATTTCAGTTCAGTCCTGTCCAACTCTCCACGACCCCATGAACCGCAGCACGCCAGGCCTCCCTGTCCATCACCAACTCCCGGAGCTTGCTCAGACTCATGTCCACTGAGTTGGTGATGCCATCCAACCATCTCATCCTCTGTCGTCCCCTTCTCCTCCTGCCTTCTTCAATCTTTCCCAGCATCAGGGTCTTTTCTGAGTCAGTACTTCGTATCAGGTGGCCAAAGTGTCGGAGCTTCAGTGTCAGTCCTTCCAATGAATATTCAGGACTGATTTTCTTTAGGACTGACTAGGTGTCTGTCACAGTACAAATGAAAAAGTAGAAAGCAAGCTTGTTCTCAACGGCCCTGAGTGGTTAGACATACACATATTTAAAGTTTGGATTAAAATGTACTTGTTGTTCAGCTGCCAAGTTGTGTCCGACTCTTTGCAATCCCATGGACTGCAGCATGCTAGGCTCCTCTGTCCTCCACTGTCTCCCTGAGTTTGCTCAGATTCACGTCCATTGAGTCAGAGATGCTATCTAACCATTTCATCCTCTGCCACCTGCTTCACTTTTTGCCTTCAGTCTTTCTCAGCATCAGGGTCTTCTCCATCGAGTCGGCTCTCTGCATCAGGTGGCCACAGTGTCGGCGCGTCACCTTCAGCATCAGTACTGAATTCTATCAAAAGTTCTGAAGGGCTGACACAGTGCAGGAGGCATCCCACTTGTCATTTTTACGCAGTGTCTTGAGATCTCTCTGGCTCCTCTCAATCTTTTTGGTATACTGGAAGTACATGAATTATACAGATTTTTAAGACTGGTTCTACTCAGCTATGAAACTTGACTTCCTCTAGCTGCTAATGTCCAGGCTAGGCAATTTCTAGTGATGCATGTGGCAAGACGTCACATTTCACTGTAATGTTCATACATGCTGTCGATCATCCTGATCGATTGGATGCATGCTCTTTCCTTCTTCTCTGGCCACTGCTGATGAGTTCTGTTACTTCTCAGCTCATTTTCCTATTGGGGGTGAAGGGCAGAATCTGCCCTGACTTTCTGGCCCAGGTGAGCAGTGATGCTTACTTCTCTGATGTGTTCTAATGACTTAAGTGCTCTAAGGGTAGAAGGTGTAAAGCTTCTTCCAAATTCCACATGATTCTCATTCATTATTTAAATATCAAACACATATTAACCCAATGCATACATACAAATTATAATATGCATCTCCAGCCAAACAAACGTTGCACTAGCTTCAGCTTTTCTCAGTACACTGGCAGCTTGGACGCTGTGAATTACAGAAAAAGTTTTTGCTGGGCGGAGGGGGGAGGGGGCGTCTAATGTCTTACTAATATCAGGTCAAACACTGTTACAAATATTGCTGATATGATTTTAGAAATTGAAAGTAAGATTTCTTAGGTGGCTCTAGTGGTAAAGAATCTGCCTGCCAATGTAGGAGACTTGAGAGACTGGGTCAGGAAGGTCCCCTGGAAGGCATGGAAATCCAGTACAGAATTCAAGCCTGGAGAATCCCATGGACAGAGGAGCCCGGCAGGCTACAGTCCATGGGGTCACAAAGAGTCAGACACGACTAAAGTGACTTAAGCATGCAATAGAAAAGGAGGATTGCCATGGCATCCATGCCTTAGGGAATTCACCTTGGGGAGCTGACTGGAGACTAGTCAGTGTTGGGTTGAACCTGGTGAATTGTATGTGTTACAAGCTGCAAACATGCTGTGAATGCCAAATCAAGTAGCATTATGTTGACTCAAACATAGTGGAAATGGATGCAAATAGAAAACCAGCTTCTTCCCCAGACATAATTTGGGAAGGCCTGGTCATTATATACATGTGGTCAGGGGAAAGGCTCACAGTGCTAGAGAAAAACCCACTTTCCCACGGGTTTGACCTTACCTATGCCTTTGGAACATAGCTGGTTCTTAAACCAGATGGGTTATGGAATAAGATTTGAGGTTAAAAGCTTAAGAAAATTAAAACCCACCTGAAAGTCAATGGATAGTCCTATTGATTTTTATAGATTTTTCAGAGAAAAGGGAACTTTTACAAATAGAGGAATGCAGCCCAGCACCCAATTACAAAAATAAGGTCCATTCTGGCACTAAAATTTTGTGACTTTTACGTCAAGCATAAAACACATATAAGGCTGAATGAGTATAGCAGAACGAGTTAGCATGTGAAAAGAGTGGGGCTATTTCTGCTTTTATGGCTGATGCTGTAGCTGTGGAATAGGAGAGAGTGAGATTTGAGACCTCCCTCTTATACTCTTTATGCAACTTGTTCCAGTCACTTTCATTCCATGAGGGTTTCATCATCTACAATACGTGGGGAATGCCCTCACACATGGATCCTGTAATGCGACCAAGCCCTTAACATGTACTCAATGAGAAGTAGTTTTGCAAGTTACACATATTTTCTCTTTTATGTAATTAACGTTTCTTTCTATCTACATTTCAACAAGGAACATTTTAAGGGCAGGATGTCAGAGCCTCAAAATTTTCAAGAAGCTACTTATCTTAGAAACACCCGAATAATCTGGTGTCTTAAGCTCAACTCAGTCTTGAGAAAAAAATAAATCAGCCCTGGCAAGTCGTACATCTTAATTATCAGCATAACACGAAAGAGATTTGAGAGTGAGTTGCATTGTAACAAATCTTCATATATAACATGTTTATGTATTTGAGTTTTTATGTTTGAAAGCCCATGCACATGTGGGTATGTGTGAGCATGTTAAAACCAGAGGCAACTTCTATGTACATACATGGTTGTGAAGCTAGGAATGACAACTAAAAGAAAAATACATCCTCTTAGAAAATATTTTTGTCCACAATTCACAACCACAGCAACAATTAGGCTCTGGGCTTTTGTTTTGTTTTTGTAAATTGAAGTCTAGTTGGTTTACAATATTATGCTAGTTCCAGGTGTACCACAAAATTATTCTGATATCTACCTGCCTATGTATGTATCTTATCTACATGCTTTTTCAGAGTCTTCTCCATTATAGGTTATCACAAGATATTGAGTATAGTTCCCTGTGCTATACAGTAAAGCCTTGTTGTCTATCTATTTTATACACAGTAGCTTGCATCCACTAACTTCACACGTGTGTGTATGTGTATATGTGCCTCTCAGTCGTGTCTGGCTCTTTATGACCCGCGGACCGTGCCCCCCAGGCTCCTCCATCCGTAGGATTCTCCAGGCAAGCATACTGGAGTGAGTTGGCATTCCTTCTCCAGGGGATCTTCCCAACCCAGGGATCAAACCCATGTCTCCTGCCTTGGTAGGTGGTTTCTTCACCACTAGATAACTCCATATTCCTAACTTGTTCTCGCCCACCCCCTTTCTCCTTCAGTTACCGTATGCTTGTTCCCTGTATCTGTGAGTCTGCTCCTGTCCTGGTTTTGGCATGTCAGAGGTTCAAACAATGTCGTTGTTTGCGTTAGAGCTTTAGCATCAACACTGCGTGCACTGAGCAATAAACTTCCATGGAGAAATTTCTAATTTTGGTCTTTATATTAGTATCCAAGGCCTCATAAGGCTGTGAGAAAGAGAGATAATAAAAATAATGTGGAGTGTTTAAGATTATATATTTCCCAGTTCTTACATATTTATATTCTCCTAACTTTCCATCAACACACTTGACAATACACCCTTGACTATACTTTTGTAGAGATTCTGCCACAAATGAAACTTGCAGGTTCATTGAAGGAATACTGCATCTTTATCCCACGGCACCTCAGCGTGAATTAGGTAGGGCAAATACGCAGACAGGGTTCTACCTGGTAATGACTCCAATTAATAATTAATAAGAGAAGGGATTTAACAATCATAAGATGTGAAACTTGTCAGGCTTGTTGGATAGAACGCTTCAGGTCATTCTGAGTAAACTTAGACAAAGAAACAAATCAAATTAAACAAAGGGATCCTTTTGTGGGTTGAAACTCTTCTCCTTCGTTTTGTGTATACAAATTATATTGATTCATGGAGTTTCTAAGTCTCAAGTTGCTCTCCACAATCATTGTCTCCAACTCCTTTAAAGGGAGAAAGCATTATTTTTCTCATTTCACTCATTCAACACTTCACTACTTGCTTTCATTTCTCATGAAATCTTTTACGTGTGTTTGGTTTTTCTTTGTAACGCAGGAGTCTCTAGAGACCTGGGTTCCATCCCTGGGTGGAGAAGATCCCCTGGTGGAGGAAATGGCAACCCACTCCAGTATTCTTGCTTGGGAAGTTCCATGGGCAGAGGAGGCCAGTGGGCTACAGTCCACAGGGTCACAAAGAATCAGACACGACTGAGCTATTGAACACACACACTCATTGCTAATATAATTTCTCTGTGGAAGAATGTTGGGTAAGGCTTTTGTTTCTTCCGCAGAGAAAATGGAGTCTCTGACATATGGTAGATGTACATAAAATTAATACTGTGAAGAAAAAAAATCTGTCACACTAGAATACACTCTGTATTCATTCCCAGAAGTTTGTTAATTATCACTTTGCCTGTAATATTTTTATGTATATGCATGTATAGGGTGGAAACAAAATTCCCAAGTCTTACTGGTATATATATACAGAGCTTCCCTTGTGGCTCAGCTGGTAAAGAATCTGCCTGCAATGCAGGAGACCTGGGTTCTATCCCTGGATTGGGAATATCCCCTGGAGAAGAGAAAAGGCTACCCACTCCAGTATTCTGGCCTGGAGAATTCCATGAAAGTCCATGGAGTTGCAAAGAGTCAGACATGACTGAGCGGCTTTCACTTCATTGGTATATAATTTGAATGTACAGATTTAACAAAGGAAAACTCAGTTTTACTATCTTGAACAACTGCCAAAAGCCAAACATCAACAATTTTTCATTATTACCAAAAATATACAGACAATGTCAGTTGCATAAAACTACTGAAGAATGATAGTCATGTGTCAGGTTTTACCACCTGGCCTAGCAAACTCCCAGCTAATTCTAAGCAGTGACAGAACAACAACATATTTTTCATTTATCTTTGAAAGATAATTTCTCATGGGATAGAAAATGGGATTAAGCCTACTACTATTGAATGTTGGGAAGTATGAGGTATTATATTTGATTCCCAGCTCGATTAATCTCTAATCCATCCCTACCTCCAGATCACAGTCCAGATCAAGAGATAGAATATTTAGATCTAGAAGAGTGTGATGTTTCTGTCTAAGGCCTACATTTTTGTTTTTCGTTTTTTTTTGGAAAATAACAAAAAGAAAAAAAAATGCTTTGATAATCTGCAACTCCTATGGGAAAACTGTATCTAAATACAATGCTAAAAGAACATATAGACTAGTCCCCAAAATATTCAGGTGCATTTAGCATTCACTCATCCATTCAATATTAATGTGTTTGGATTCCCAGCTGTTGCTAGTGGTAAAGAATCCGCCTGCCAATGCAGGAGACAAAACAGACACAGGTTCAATCCTTGGGTTGGGAAGATCCTCTGGAGTAGGAAATGGCACCCCACTCCAGTATTCTTGCTTGGAAAATTTCATGGACAGAGGTGCCTGGTGGGCTACAGTCCACAGGGTCATGAAGAGTCAGACACGACTGAGCATGTGTGCACACAAACATGCACACATGATAGTGAAGAATGAAGGAGTTTGTTGTCTCAAAAGTTTTGCCATCAAGTGAGCAGTAGATAAACTTTTAAAAATAACCTGGATTGCACATGCGTACGTGGAAAACAGAACTGGGTCTCTAGTCACGTCTCAGCTACTTAATATATAGAGAAAAAAAAAGAATGCATTTTATCCTGCCATGTTCTACATCTTCCATGAAAAACAGAAGCTTTCAAATATGCCTCAAGTACAAGGTCAGTACCACACTGCAGACATAGGCTCCAACATTCCTTCATTTTTAACTCCTTGAATGGGAGGGCTGGACTTGATAGACACTGCATTTGATCTATGTGGCCATGTGATTGAGAAAACAAACATCTAAGAAACACTAAGAAGACTCAAACTGGGTCCAAAACTATTATTTAGCAGGATTCATCTCATCAGAAAAATTCTTCAGGGCCAAACAGCACTAACATTCAAAACAGTTAGAATGCACTCTTGCTTTGCGTGTGTGTATGCACACGTGTGTGCATGCTGAGTGACAAAGTCACGTCCAGCTCTTTGGAAGCACATGCATTATTGGCTGCCAGACGCTTCTGTCTGGATACACATTGCCTCTCCATTCCTGGATTCACCTCCCTTCTCTTCCCTCTCTTCCCCTAAAATGTGACTGATGACTCACAGCTCTGCTCTTGTATTCTTCCCTGGCACACTTTCCTTTTATTTCAAAATAACCTCTCTACCAACCCCTACCAAAATCTGTACTTCCTTAATGGAAATTATATGAGATACTTGGAGAAAAGTAATCTGATTTTTGAGCCATTTCATGTCAAAATGAAGGTGATTTTTCTACGGTGCCTATGATATACCAAGGGGTCCAATGCATTCGTGATGGGGAATACGTGTAACTCTATAGCTGATTCATATCAATGTATGACAAAACCCACTGAAATGTTGTAAAGTAATTAGCCTCCAACTAATAAAAAAAAAAAAAAAAAAAAGAGGACATTTGTAGATTCCAATAAATCTCTACCTGGAAGAATTTCCTAAGGGAGGTGGAGCTACTTTGCTGGAGTAGAGACTTCTGGATTTCTTTCCTCTGCCCCATGCAAGGGAGCACCTTTTCAGGTATGAATCTGACCATGCAGTTGGGTCCTAACCCATTCAGCAGATGGTGACATGGGTCTAAATGTTCATTCTAAACTTGTTATATTTATTCAAACAGCTTCACTCGTTTGAAAAACGTAAAGCACTTAGAAATTATTTCAAGGATGTCTGCATTCCTGTACATACTGATTCTGATCATGTGAGTGTTTCCTTCAGCTACTCATAGAGACTATCTCAATATGTTGAATATCATTCACTGGGAGATGAATTTCTCTCAAGACGTTCAAATACCAACTCCTCTCACAAAATCTCTATAGATGAACTGAGCCAGAATTAATAGTGTCACGTAAGAAATGTGAAAAGACAGGGTTCACATTTGTTATGGACTCAGTGGTAACGAATCTGCCTGCCAATGTAGGAGACGTGGTTTCAATCCATGGGTCAGGAAGATTCCCTGGAGAAAGAAATGGTAACCCAATCCAGTATTCTTGCCTGGAAAATTCCATGAACAGAGGAGTCTGGGGGCTACAGTCCACGGGGTTGCAAAGAGTCAGACATGACTGAGCTCAGGCAGAAAAACAACAAAACCTTGTATTTATAGTTTAAGTAAAACGACGTAGGACCTTACAGCTATCTGTTTAGTTGGCTATCTTTTCCTAACATTTGAAAGAGTCTTAGAAACAAAAGAAAATAAAGCCTGTATTTTCTTTGATTTTTATTAGATAACTATTTTCTGAATGTTTTCAAAAGTAACCTTTTAACATTAAAAGTTTATAAAATATATATCTACCTCACACATGTTAAAAAAAAAAAGCTATCACAACAAATGTTGGTCATAATGTTCTATGGCACACACAAGACTAAACTTCAAAGTCGTGTAGTACTTTCAGCTGCATTAAAATTCCCAAAAGTAGAATATCCCCTATCCTATACTGTGTTAAAAACAAAAAGCAAAAATCACTGAAAATTATGATTTAGCTGTCGTGAAACACATTCTTTCTACTGAAATGTCCTCTGCATCCAAAATGAGGCCATTTTACCCATTAGTGGAGAAAAGTCCATTTTGCGCCCCCCTGCCTTTTTTGTTCATTTTCATCTCAGTGAAATTATACAGATCTTGGCCCACAGCATTTCCTGTGGCTTATTAACCAGCTGGACCTCAAGCCACCATGTCCTCTCAGGCCACCATTAGTTCCCAGGAAACACTCTTTGCCTTGATCATTATTGTATAATTAAGACCATTTTGTGTTCCTTTAATGTAACATATCAATTATTGAGGAGAAATATAATACTCGAAAAAATGATGACATTGCTTTGTACCAAAAAGCAGCAAGTGAGCCATCCTAGGAGTTTTTAAATAACTGCCCTTCAAGAGAAAACTGACATCCAGAGTAAGTTGCTACAGATCTTATTCTAATGCTCCTACTTGTAGATAATTTGGCAAAATGGACAAATAAAGAACCCAACCAAGAAGACTCTTGTGTTCAAATCAATTATACAGAAAAAGTCCGGTCCTTTGGACTGCAAACTGCAGTGTATGAACAGGGTCTCCAAATCTAAGCAAGCAGTGAGCTGAGAAGCCAAAGATAAGTACTGAGCTCTTTGGGTTCCAAAAAAAAAAAAGACTCCTCTCTTCTCTTATTCCTTCTCCACTATTATCAATGGACTTATTTTGCACTAAAAAGATGAGCAAAAGGGATCCTATTTACTCACTCACATGGTGTACTATTTCAACCATAAATCAGAGGAAGTCAGAGACCAAGAGTCTAAAATATAGGTGACTTAATCAACTTTGATAATAGGAAGATAGGAAGTAAGGGATGAATTTCTAACACAGGAAGTGCTTCTGAGAGTTCTGTTATTGTAACAGGCTCTGCTCCACAATACAGGTCTCATATGGGCCAGAAGAGGTAGCATTGTTCAGTGAATAAGGGGGAAAAAAAAAGTGGGGAGAAGAAGCAACTAAAATGATTATTTTCCTTACAAAGGGAGGGAGAAAATGAAGAGTCTTGACAAATTGTTATCTGACAAGGCAGCCCAGGTGGTGCTAGTGGTAAAGAACACAGCTGCCTGTGCAGGAGATGTAAGAGACCCAGGTTCAATTCCTGGGTTAGGAAGATCCCCTGGAGGAGGGTATGGCAAACCCACTCCAGTGTCCTTGCCTGGGAACTTTCACGGACAGAGGAGCTTGTCGGGCTACAGTCCGTGGGGTCACACAGAGTTGGAGATGATTGCATGACCACGCGTTCATGTTATTTTTTTGTCAATAGCCCATCTGAAATTGTTTCAGTGTTAATATGCTATGAAAAGGACCAGATAGTTATACTTTACATGCGACTTTATTCATTTACTTTGCAAATTCACAGCATGTGTCCCTCAAAACTTGTGTGCCCCGTGAGTCAGCAGAGCCTAGTCCCAGGTGTGACAGTCAGGAAGCTTTCCTGCTGTGGTTCCATCAGAGCCAAGCAAGTCAGCAATGGATGATCATGCATTTTTGCCTTTGCCTGTTAGTCTCTTCTGAATGGGGCTCTGAGTTCAGCAGGCGATTAACTTTGTCGTCTTAAACTCTAAAATCATAACCTAAATATCCATAGCCTGACTCTTAAGACAGCAGAGTAATCGTCCGCAATCATATGCCCCACATAATACCTGATTAGATATATCATCTTGACAGTGCTTACTACTTGATTGAATCATAAATGCTTCTAATTACAATCTCTTCGTACTTTTACGCTCTAACCAGAATAGACAATTTGAGATGTAGCCTCCCTTGTCACCCTATATATTTTAAGCAAATAGTACATAGATAAGATAGTAGATATAAGTAGAAACTCATAGATCAATTTTGATATTTATCTATTGATTTAATGTAAATTATAGATACCCACATACATTGTCTAGAGCATACACTTTTTCTTTTTATTATCAGAGGCTTACTAAAGCTTTTTTCAAGGTCCCATGTTATACCACTTTTCTTTTTATTATTAGAGGTTTACAATGGCTTTTTTCCCAAGTTATACCATCTTCTATACCCAGCCTTCTCCTCTGGAAACTTCTTGCTAAACTGTGTTGTCTATTCCTGGTGATTCCATAAATCCTCCTCCTCAAAACAATCTATTCCAGCAGGTTTCCTAGCTCAGACACAGAGCTCATTACAGCTTACATGTTCAGCTGTAATTAATAGAAAAATAGAAATAAGAGAAATCACCATATTCCTTCAAAAAGACCAATCTATCATGACACCTCGATATTCCCAAATGGTTCCATCCTTTTAACAGGTGAATCAGTCAGGATGTAGAAACTTAGGAATCAGTGACCATTAAAAATGAACTGATGACCTTGAGGCTTTCAAAGTGGTGTCATCTCACTTTATTCCACTGAAAAGTGGCACTAAAATATTTAGATATTTAAAGCTGTTTTTATGTGGAGGATGAAGAGGCATCACTTTACCTCTTACATCCTAAGTTTTGAAAGACTTGAAACTAAGTTCTCCATCGTCTCCTCCCAAAAGCTTGTGTGAAAGCTTTTGAGCTGAAAAGTAGGGAGAGCTTTAAATAAATTCCCACCAGGAAATGATTTTTAATGGAATTAAATGACATAACGCTTCCTCCCTAAATGACGCACTGATTCTATTTGAGCCCAGAGAGACAGGCCACCATTATGTATATTGATTAGACACTGCAGAAATTTTAGCAGAATTGGAGTTTATTTTTTAAAAAAAGTGAAATATGAGGAGATGGAGTACACTTCAGTCAGATGTACTTTCCCGAAGATAAAAATGGCTAAGTATTTCTTACACCCCAAACACCATTTATTTTTGTTTTAGTGGTTATTGATTTCATCATCAGTGCTGGTCAGTTACATTACAGCTACCGCTGAGTTATGATAACTCATAAAAGAACCAGAGTGGGGAGATGATGAGGTTTCCAGACAATCAGGGAGGAGCTTTTCACTTTAGCAAATCAGATGGAATTTCCTGCGACTGGTGGCAACATTCTCTTGGGTGTAAGTACTGACTTTCTGATAATCCTAACCCAGCCTTGCTTAAGACAGACAAGTATCATTTGTCATTTTGTGAAGAAACATAAAAGTTGCTGCTAAAAGCAGATCTTACACTGCAGGGTCATGGATGCTACCAGAAGTCTAACCCTCGGACAGCCAGCAACATACAGTGATCTTTTATTTTATTTATGTACTTATTCTTTTTATTGGAGTATAACTGCTTTACAATGTTGTGTTCATTTCTGCTGCACAAGGAAGTGAATAAGCAATATGCATACATACATCTGCTCCCTTTGGGACCCCCCTCCATCCCACCCAAACTAATTCATCACTGAGCACTGAGCTTCTCTTCCTATGCTTTATAGAAGGTTCCCACTAGCTAGCTATTTTACATATCATAGTGTATATATACGTCAATTTGAAAGAGTATTTCAGAGTCACATGACCATGTAGAGTTGATGTTCGTCTGTAGGTACCGCAGCGGGTTCTGACTGAGTGGTCTCCCATGATTGGTTACGGCATCCTAGCACCAGATAATGCTTTGAAATACTCCTCTACCTGAAAAACAGAACAGAGAAGTGACTGTCAAGCCTTACCCCCACCAATGCCTGCCACTGTCCTCTCTCAGACCTTCTTTTTAAACTGAAGTATAGTTGATGTACAATGTTAATTTCTGCCGTACGGCAAAGTGACTCAGACATCTAAATATGCTTTTTCACATTCTTCTCTGTTATATGGTTTATCACAGGATACTAAATCTAGTTCCCTGTGCTACACAGTATCTCCTGGATTTTTGAAGGGACCTATTGTGCTAATGGCTTCCCAGTGCTTTTTGGATCAGTTTCAGACTTCTTGCCTAATCAGGTTCCTGACTTCATCTTGAGCTGTGGTCCTTCACCCCCTGCATCCTCCTCCAGTGTGAGCTTCCTTCCACTCCCTGAGTGGGTCCCGCTCCTGATCTTTTCCTCTCTGATGTCTCCTGGAATGCCGCCCCCTCAGACCCTGCCCCTGCCAGCCATTCATCCTGAAGATTTCCTTCAGTTCAATCAATAATTCTTTGTGGAGGGAGACTTTCTCCGATCTCTACTTTAAGCCAGTTTCATTGACTTGGGTCTCTTTCCTTCATAATCCTCATCGAAACTGGAATCAAGCAAAGATCTATTACTATGACCATTTTATTGAGAGTCTTTGCCCAGGTAGAGGACTATAAAGTCTCTGTGAAACCTGTTCATTCCGATCATCACTGTAAATTCAGGGTCTGGGAAAGTTATGTATGGAATGGCTAGAGAGTCAATCAATACTTGTTCTGTCAAAGAACCAATAGTTGTCCTTATGAGGAAGTAGGGTTTTATACCATTTTAATTATATATTTTTACATAGGAACTGACTGTCTCCACAAACAAATTTTAGCTTGACACACTATGGTTGATTTGTTTCAATAAACATATTTATTCTCATATTCAGAAATACAGTGACTGAATTGATAACCAATGAGTCATAACGAAGAACAGAGCATACCAAAAGAATGTCTCTCCTTGCCTCTCCACCCAAGGAAAAATACACAGATCAGTTTTTTTAGAAAACAGTATTTCAAATCTGATTTTAAATTATTATTATGATCCTGCTAAAGTGCTAGAGAGAAATCCAAACATATGTGATGTTTTCAAAGCTCCCATACCACAAGCTTAATGTTGGAGAGTGTTAATCATCTATTAAATGTTATTGGAATAGCACAGGGTAATAACATTATGAAAGAATGGGGACATTCTCCCTCTAAATCCTTAATGGAGTCCTAAATAAGTCACTTAAATGAATCTGAAAAAATTAACTTACTTAACCATAAATGTCATATTAGATACTGAGTATATATGAAGGCCTGCAGAAGAACGTAATATATTAAAGAAACACTGGGTTTTTATTATTCAAATACTATACTATAAATAAAATTGCAAAATCATTCTTACTTTATAGATTTTAGGATAAATCAATAAAAGAAATTAGTCAGGAGTCTGCATGACCCTGTACAGTTTAAATTTAACGTGCTATTTTTCTATTGAAAATACAACTCTGTGAGATCTGACAGGCCTGAAGACATACACATTTAAACAGACAAGATCTTGCCATTTGTTTAATCCTTGGGAAAGTTTCAAAACTATTGCTCTTTCAGATTACTTTTAAGTCTGAAGGATTCTGTTCAAATCTTGAAATGTCTTTTGACTTCATACTTGAAAACCTGTATGCATGTGCATTCATGAAGAACAGAGACATGATGAATGCTCTCACCTGAGTTAGAACCAAACCCAGTGCAGGCAGCTGCCCCGAGCTTTGTTATTACAATTTTGGCCTGACAGGCGAGTTGGGAAATGTTGAGAGCATTAAGAGTCTATACCACCCAGCCCCCATCACAGTCAGCAATGACTTTCCTGCCTACAAAAGACACGGAATAGCACATAAGATGATTCAGGCTTATGCATCGTCAGCCATTGCTTGATTACTTTCTAAAACCTCCATAGACTTCCCAGCACCTGATACATTTTGAGAAACTGTCTGACAGTTCAAAGTGGTCAAAAACCCTGTGCCCAGGATTCCTTGCTGTTTAGTTACTCTTCCTGTACTCAGACGTATTTCAAAAGAATGAACAAACACAGCATTTTTTTTTAAAGTTCCTTTTCAAAGTTGAAATTTTCTATGTCAAAATGTCTTACTGAACTTTCCCATATAAAAATCTAAAGGCATATGATTCTTTAGACTGACATGAGACACATTCTTTTTAGATAACTAAACTATAATCTAGAAGCAGCGTCTCACCAGGGGTTCAAATTCTGTCTTCAATAAGTTGCGCCCTCCCATCAAAAGTCAATGCTTACTTCTCAAAGTCAATAGGAAGTTTTTGTGTGAGCAGAACAGTGATTTTCATCCTTAAAAGTTTTCTTTCCAAAGAGGAAAAATGTGTAATTAACCAATACAAAATTCAGCACCAATGGAAGAAATGTATGCTCATGGAAAGCACTGTTTTCAGAACCCCTGTTTAATCTATACAAGGAAAGAAAAGAAACTTCTCTGAGATGATCTTGCAGGTTCTTTGCATTCCTAGAATGTTATGGGGGCTGTAATCTCTTTTCCATAGACCCCAGTTCCAGAAGGTTTTTATTCCTAGAATTATGTTATAGCCTCTTTAAAACCAGATTTGGAGGGATGGTATATGAAAATTTTTTTCAATGAATCCTTAGCTAGCTTTAAATTTTACAAGTATAATTTTTCCTATCTTAGATATTTTATACACAAATGGAATTTATTTCCACACATTTGGCTGCCTTATTTCTGCACAGAATTATTACTGGTGTGATTTTTAAGAGAACCATTGCGTTAAAAAGGCTATTTATAAAAAATTTTCCTTTACGTGCTCAAGAAGAAAAGGGTATTAACCAACCATATTGACTTATTACTCCAGACACTTTCCCTGTCAATCTGGCTGTTCACACAGAGAACAAAGAACAAATTTTAAGTTTATTTAAGTTTATTTAAAACTAGCTAAAGAACACTGAAACTTTAAATCAAATGACCAAATATTAATGATATACAAATTAGTATATGGAAAGCCCCAATGAAATTTAGGGAGCCTCTATTAATAGAAAAAACTAAAAAAAAAAAAAAAAAAGACCTACAGGAAACAGAGCAAATTAATGAACTTGAGTTGGTTGATAAAATCTTGAACCATGTATACTAGTTTAATATGTGATGTATTTTTTATACTAATGTGGCAAAATAATGTAGTAGCACCTAATCTCTCCAGAACTTTTAGACTTCAATCTAAATCACTTTGTAATAAAGAAAAACTATTATTACACTAAGAAAAATTTGGAAATTATGACTGAAATGAAACCAATTTGCCCATTTCAATAGGATCCTTTAAAGGATGATTATTAGTCATTTGATTAACAATAAAATTTGTAAAAATTTCACAAATATCCAAAAATCCTCATCAATATGTCCGTTCATACTGTATAAAATGTTCAAATATTTCTTTTATCAGTGTGTTTTCTCCTGGTTAAAAACACTCCAAAATAGCCGATGTTTATTTTTCATTCAGCAGATATTGTTTAAGTACTAATTATATACCATAAAACATACTAGGAATGCCAAAGTAAAAAAAAAATGCTAAGGTACTAGTTTTGACAAAAATTAGGTGAAAAAATTATTTTGTTGTGTGCTGTTGAGTTTATGTGGCAATATTTGTAGTAAAGAAGTAACGAGACTATACATTGATGCAAATGATTTTCACAGTATTTGTATGTGTGGGTAGAGAATGTGGTAGATTGATACATAAACCAATAAACAAACATGGTTAATGCTCATTAAGGATTCCTTGTCTTGGGGGAAAAATGTAAACATTGAATAACCACTGAGAGTCATTTAAGGAGGGCATGCAACCAACTCCAGTATTCTTGCCTGGAGAATCCAACGGGCAGAGGAGCCTGGTGAGCTACTGTCCACAGGGTCACAAAGTATACATGGAAATACTACATAGTCATTAAAAGGAAAGAGTCTAAATATATATATAGAGAGAGAGAGAGAGAGAGACATAAAATATATTACCTGCACAGAGAGAGATCCTCCTAAGGACAGACAAGCATTTAATGCAATATTATCATTCTTTACTTCCAGAGACTAAGATAATATTTGAATTAGTAACGTTGAAATTGTTTTTTTTTAAATACTTCTCAACTTAAGAAAAAACACAGCTTTTGAGCAGAGGCCAAGCTGACAGGGCCTCCTAAAAAAAAAAAAAAAAAATCAGCGTGACAAGTAGAAGCTAAAGGGTCCTGAGATTTTTCTAATGAAGCATGACTTGAATCACTCTTAAAGCTTTTACAATGTGCAATAAGACAATTTTGCTAACACCTTCTCTTAAAATGAAAGAGTACAAACTTATGTAATAAGAGTGAATCTACTTTTACATATTAGGTGATTGGCAAATAACAGTGTTCCCAAAATACAAGTAATAAAAAATATTATTATCATTATGGTTTTCTTCTCCCTCTAACTTCTAATCATGTTGAGGAATGTTTTCTGTTTGGCTTTGGAGTTGGTAACACAATATTAGCATTTTCTTAAATATTAAAAGTATTCTTTTTAAAGTGTTCTTATGCCTTTCTCCAACATTTTAATGTTTCATATTCCTTTCTCAGGGTAAAATGTCTGTGGACTTTAAAAGTCAATACAGATAAATATATATATATACATCTCAGTTTTAAGCATATCTTTTCACAGGTTGTTTTGGCTGCTGGCATTTATGTTTCTTTCTGCCTGAAATAATTGCTTCTTATTTAAAACCCTTGCAATTTATAAATTGAAATACTGGATTATTGTTCACAATGACAGTTTGGAAATCTCTTCAAGAGATGCACATATTTCTATTTTTTTTCAACCTTGAAAGAAAACGAGTTCAAGCATGCCGTGGTAGATATTTCTGCAATAACCAGGTTGTCTCTGGAACTGCACACTTTTAACACTGTCTTTCAAAAAGAAATGCCATTTGAGAAAGAATGGTCAAGCCAGTCTCTCCCAGACACAAACTATTTCTTCCCCAGGGCAGAACTTCCCAATTATCCTTTTCTGTCATCATCACCTTCTTCATGTCTGGGCTCATCAACATTTCAGTGACGTTACCATGCTTCAAAGTCCCTGGGAAAATCTGGACCCCCCACAGAGGTGATCGTCTCACACAGACACACAAAACCGTATGATGGCAGGAGAGATCGAATATTTCAGAGAGAAAAGGGGCGTGTTTATCTAGATAGGTGGCCTAAATGTCTGATCAGATTAGGAAAACTTTCTTAAGCACAAAATACAACTTGCCTGAATATGGCAACCATGCAAAATACAAAAATATCTGCCCAGGACCAAATGGAATGGAGGCCAATAAGAAACTTAAAGGGTCCATTATGAATACCAAATATCAGCTTTCTGTTAAACAAGTTAACTTATTCACCTACTTGACTGGCAACATTTCCATAGATTGATAACATCAGTGAAAGAAAAATGAACTCTTAATGGTATTGATGGGCAGGAGGATAGCTTTTTTAAAGTCAGATTAACACTATCTGTCACAATGAAGATATGCATCACCTTTGACCCAGCAATTTCACTATAAATTCTACTTTAAGCGGTCTGTCCCACAAACAAACAAATAAATATATGTCCAGGGATGCTCAGTACAGTGTAGTTTACTAATCAAAAATTGAAGGAGAATTCTCAATTAACAGAAAAATGCTTAAATCAATGATAGAAAATGTCTTAAAGGAAATTCATGAAGCAAAAAGAAACACATATGTACTGATTTGGAAAAACATTCACTGTAAGTAAACCAAAAAAGCACATTGCAAAGTCATTTTTATTTGGGAAAAAACAACAAAAATGTATATTTCTATAAGCATAAAATAGAGTTTGTCATTAACATATACACACTATATAAAACAAACAAGGACCTACTATACAACAGAGAACTATAGTCAATACTTTGTAATAACCTATAAGGAAAAACAATAAATATACATAAACACTGTGCTGTACACTCCAAACACATTTTCAATCAGCTATACTTCAATAAAATTAAAATAAAAAAATAAGATTTAGAAGAATATAAAATATCTTGAAGGTGGTACAGAGCTAGGGTAGAAAGAAAAGAAAAAGAAATTTCATTTATCTCACATCCATTAAATGATAAAAGTGGGATTATGAAAAAAAATCAACTATAAACAGATGTAATTTTTTCTTGAAACGCACACAAAAAGTTTCTATCTCACAGACCAAGGTATCATTTATATTACGTTTATTTTTGAAAACACCTAAGTTTCATGAACTGCAGTTCATCGTGAAATGGAACAGCAGAAAGAACTTTAAATGCAAAGTGTTAGACTTCAATTTTGTTTTAGGCAACTGTGGAAGTGACTCTTTTGTATATTTGTATAACACAATAAATGTGTACCCTACAGCCAAGGAGACTGTATAAATTTTTTCCTGGCATAGCTACTATTTTCAGCTATGTTCAAGAGGTATTTTATCTTCACTGTGTGTATATATACATCTTAAACATTCATTAACATTAGCATTTATTTTGGTTCCTATGTGTGTGTGTGTATATGGTGCTTTTATTTAATAATGTTAGTTAACATTTCCTTCTTTTTTTTTTGGTAAATAATGACAGTATAATTCGAAAAGTTTGGCCCAGTTCCCAGACTTAGGTCGAGCTAATACGTGAATACATTTAGTCCGGTTTACTTTTTAATTGGACTTTGATGTTAAATGACTTTGTTTGGAAGAATATTACTCATCATACAAGTTCTAAAATTGATTCTGGAAAAGACAAAAGCCTGGTTTCCTTTTCAACTTTATCTGTAATAAGAAGGTGGATCTAACTCGGAAACCCCAATTTATAGCATATGTATTCTGGATAACATGGGAAGCTTAAAATGTTCTTGGGCATGAGTAATTTTTATCTAGCTTAGTCTTGGTGACATGAAATCATGTTTTTCTTTGTTACTTATGCCTGTCTCAGAACTTTAGAAAAAGGAAAAGCAAGCAACCACAAGAATTACAAATTCACAATGTCTGAAAACAACCCCATTCTCCTTCTCCTAATATTTATGATTTGGTTATATCTTGAAACATCATCTTCTTTATATCAGACATGAAATCAAAAATCTCAGGGTTCCTGCTGACTCTTGTCTGTTTACTTTTATTTTTTCTAATTTCACAGTAGAAAAAAAAGTCACTATTTTTTCTAATTTCTCCTGTTCAGTCCTCTGTAACTTTTAACATGAATTAGTTTCCTAATTGTCTCTTACAATTCACTTTCTGTCCTCTCCAATCCCTTATTCATTTTGAAGCCAATACAACCTTGATCATAACATTTGTTTCCTTTTAGTTGTTTCTCTTTTCTACTAAGTCAAATTCAAGAGAACATTTAGGTGTCTTTACTATCATTCTGTCTAAGCCTAAAAATTACTTCAAGTGATTTTTAAAGATATTAATCTTTGGACCACATGCAAGAAATTTCAATACAGTAGGTTGGGAATGGACATGTGTCCCAAATTTCTAACACAATTTATGGTGATTTAGTGCTAGTAAAAACACCCCATGGGTAATCTAGTACACTAGCTGGCTAATAACAGGGGTGCATATATTAACATATTTATGGATCAAATGAATCACTGGTGCTTTGTGTGACTAACTCCTTCTCAACAAAGACTTTTCTGGTCACCTGAACACCAGCCTTCCTCACTTCATGACCTTTTAAAAATATTCATCATAGAACTTAAGAAAGTATAAAACTATCTTAACGTGCTTGATTTTTTAAAAAAAACATTTCAGCCACACAGACTGTAATCTCCATGAGAGCAGTTCAGTTCAGCCCCTCAGTCGTGTCCAACTCTTTGCAACTCCATGGACTGCAGCACGCCAGGCCTCCCTGTCCATCACCAACTCCTTGCTCAAACTCATGTCCATCCCGTCAGTGATGCCATCCAACCATCTCATCCTCTGTCATCCCCTTCTCCTCCCACCTTCAATCTTTCCCAGCATTAAGGCCTTTCCCAATGAGTCAGTTATTTGTATCAGGTGGCCAAAATATTGGAGCTTCAGCTTCAGTATCAGTCCTTGCAATGAATATCCAGGACTGATCTCCTTTACAACCCCACGAATAGTATGAAAGCAGAGCCCATGTTTTGCTCACTACAGAATCTTGGTACCCAAGTCAGGTCTCAGGGAACATTTGTGAATGGAGGGGTGAGTCCCAGGGCAAGTTTAAACAAAGCAGACAGATGAGAGGTCACTACAGGGATGCTCTCAAGTGTTCTGCTATCTGATCTCAAAGTCTGGTGGCATTTTGTAGGGTCCAGCAGCTTTTAGGATTCTCCAGATCAATACACAGGCTGGCAGACCTTTCAACTGAAAGTGGCTGGTAGCATATCACAGGGTAGATTTAGCATTTGTACCCTCTAGGTTCCAAAAGAGCCCAACTTGGCTCTGGAAAAGTAATATGAAGCAGAGCGTTCTACAGTGATGGAAGTGATCCATGTCTGTACTGTCCAATATGGCACCCAGGCAGCCGTGGCTATTGAGCACTGCCAGGACTGCTCAGGAACTGAATAACCTAATTTAAATAGACAGGCACTGTTAGGAGCGGCCATAATGGACAGTGTACCTCTAGAGTTATTTTTCCCTCATCATAGTCATATCTCATGATACTACTAAGCCAAGAGACTGGCCATGGCTCCTATTATGTTTAGGTGGCTGACTTTCTGTAAAACACATTCCATTAACCAGTTCCACATTCTATGATCCTTAGAACAAGATCCTCGTTCTGTTGGATAAGGCTCCAGTCCACATGGATACCTGTTTTGTTTCCCCACCCCACCCCCCCACATCTGTTAGTAAGATGCTAACTGGGATGTATGGAACCATACATAGATGTCCCCTGCTGTGTCTGCAATTCCTACTAAACTCTAAGTTGTGAACAATATAAACCCATCCAGTCAGAAAACAATCTCTTGCTTACAAAATCTGTAGACTTCATCTTTCCTGGTTTTTCCTTATTTCTCACAGATACATAGTCTAACTGGGATGTATGGAACCATACATAGATGTCCCCCTGCTGTGTCTGCAATTCCTACTAAACTCTAAGTTGTGAACAGTATAAACCCATTCAGTCAGAAAATCTCTTGCTTACAAAATCTGTAGACTTCACCTTTCCTGGTTTTTCCTTATTTCTCACAGATACATAGTCTAAATGTTGGCATCCGGTGTGACAAGCTATCACTTAAAAAATTTAGAAACCTGGAAAAGACACATCACCACTGTCTTGAATGTGAGGACTAAATAATCAAACAGCTTTAAGTGACAATGGCTAATACTCATATACTACTTTACCATTTGCAGGGGGATTGACCACAACATACTGACTTTGAGCCTGTTTTCCAGTTTAAGGTTTTTGGATACATCAGATACTATATTATTTTCACCAGCATCCCTAAATTCATCCTAAAATATGTATCTGCAACTGCAAATCATTGGGATAAAACAATTAACTGTGTGGCAATTCCTAAGTATAAAGTGCTTGGCTCAAAAGATTCCAAGCATTAAGACTTGTTGACATTTAAATGAATATTAGTTTGAAAGAAGAGTCAAAGATGAAGTCATGAACAGCATTTCCTTTCCTTAAGAATTACTAGAAAACCAGAAATCAGGATGAATGTATGATTATCACATATAGACATAGAACAAAATAACCAACTATTATATATCAGTGTTCTGATTTTCTTCATCTATGTAATAAACCATGCCCCAATTTAATAGCTGAAAATCAAAGGGAATTATATTTCATGATTCTGAGGGTTAGGGATCTGGATGGGATGTAGCAAGGAAGATTCATTTCTGCTCATAGTCTGCCTCAGCTGGGAGGACAGGAAGGGCTGGAGAAGGGGATGACGGTTGGGCTTCCCCCTGCTCCCTCCCACTCACATCTTTCTAAAGTCAGCTTGGGGTTCCTCACAGCATGGCAGCCTCAGCAGGGGTCCAAGCACGACTGTCCCAGGAGACAAGGTGCAGAAACCAGCAGAGGAAGAAACCTGGACTCAGTATCTGACATTGTCTCACATCTGCCATATCCTATGAATTGAAACAGAAGCTGCCCCATGGGTCACCCACGATCAAGAGGAGGAGACCTAGACCCTCACCTCTCCCTGGGAGGAGCATCAAAGTGTATGTGACCACCTTTAATCCACCACAGACTGAGTTCCATTGTGGAAGCTTCCACTTGGCTTGCCTGTACCATTTGTTCAGAGGGATTTGTTTGGCTTTGTACAAACATGGGGGTTATCTTTGTGCTTATTTTTCAGTTAAAAGGAAGAGGCAGTAGGTTGGAGATTTTTAAAAAGCAAAAGTTTCACAGTCAGTAGAACCTGCAGTGAATTATGTCATTTATCAGCTCCATGATTACAGTTGTAACTGAAATGTGAACCTCAATATTCTCATCTGTTAAAACAGAAAAATGTAATACCTGATGGGATTTGTTAAAAAGATCAGAATGTCACATGTCACATACCTGATACATATTATGTATGCCATTAATGTTTCAATTTTTAAAATTTTTATTTCCTTTTGCAGGACATCAAGTAATCTCTACAAGTATTTTCTTTAATTTTTAATTCAAATGTAAATTGAGTAAAGTACTTCACAGATTTTCCAAGCCCTGGTCTTCTGGGAAAATCTAAAATCTCTTTAAATTCCATTGTTATGTTACTTTTAACTTTCATATTTAGATTCTTGTAGAAATTAAATTATAGTGTGGTAAAACTATACAATAGTTTTGACATTTTTCTGAGAGTAAAGAGACTTCAATTATTTTGCAAGATACAGATGCTGGTTTTTCCAATTAAAATATAACTTTTGGTTGCTGGGGTGTTAACCATTTACATGTTGTGAAATACACAAAAGCGTTTTCAAAGTATATAAACCAGTATCTCCCCATGAAAAGCCAAAATTTAAATCCTTTCTCTCAATCTCATGCTTTATTTGTGAAACATTATCTTTACATAGCAAAAGGACTTTTGCAGGTGTGATTATTGTTAAGATTCTTGATGTGGAGAGTAACTTGGATAACCCAGGTGGGCCAATCTAGCCACATTACTCCTTAAAAGCAGAAAATTTAAGGAACTTAAGGTAGTGACTTTCCTTTCCCATGAAAACGCTGGAAAAGAACACCTGGTAAAATACCTACAGACCCAAACCCAGGCCTATGTCTATAGTTCCTCTTTTAATTATCAACATTTAATTTGGCTAAAATTCCTACAGAGTTATGATTTTTTTTTTTTCCCCAAGAAGACATGAGTTAATTATGGCTGCTTCATAGAGCGTTTCTAAACTCTCATGGTTAATTTAAAATACCACATGCGACAATAAAGCCTTGTGTTAATTTTCTCGCACAGTCAAAGCAAACTACCATAAAGTTCGTAGTAAAAAAACAAACAAAACAGCACACTCACTCTCTCACAATTCTGTACGTCACAAGTTCCATATAGGCCCCAACAGTTAAGTCAAAGGTGTGGGCAGGCTCGCTCCTCCTGGAGGAAAGAGCTTGTTCACTTACTTTCCCAGCTTCTCAACGCCGCCTGCTGCCCGTGGCTCCCAGCCTCTTCCTCCATCTTGAAAGTCAGCCATGTTGAGTCTCTCACCGCCCTTCCGCCATCTTCCCTGTCTCACCACAAGTGGGAAAGGCTCTCTGCTTTTAAGAAAGCATGTGATTAAATTGGCCCCAGCTGGATAACCAGCCTGCCCCTCTCACCTCAAGGTCCTAATATTAACTGTACTTGTAAAACCCTGTATGTTAAGTGATATATCCACAGCTTACAGAGACTCACACCTAGCTGTCTTTGGGGGGCTATTACTCTGCCTACCACAGTCCTTGATAGCAAAATCAACACAAAGATTTTTCCTTAAGATTTTTCTAAATTGAATTTTATTTTTTTGAAGGGTACAGACAATGTTTGAATGCTACATTTTAGATGTTTAGATATTTGGTTCATTCTAGTTTTAATTTCTGACCAAAATGAATGGTTATTTGAATATCCTCGCTCCTCCAAGTAATTTTATTTACCTTTATTTAGTAGAATAATCTTATTTCAATTAATAGACTATCTTCAGCAACAATAAAAAATTATAAATGTTAGTCTAGGGTAACTGAAATGAAACATATTTATAGTTCAATCAATGCCTCATGGGATGATTTGAGAAGCAAAATAATTAGACACAATTTTCTTGGTAAGGCATGCAGTATGTTAATTTCTTCCACTTAGCCTTTAACAAAGCTAAGATTGTTGGAATGAAAACAAGCTTATTGTCATCTAATAATGGCTGTGCCTTGGAACACTGTTCCCTCCAGAGACTTGTTCTTAGTTTGTGGCATCACAATAAAATATTATGAAAATAATTGTGAATAAACAGAGTGAAGCCAGACATGAAAGGAAGAGAGATCTTGGACTAAATACCTCTGCCACACTAATATTGATCAGTGCACAAATTAATGAATGAGGAGTGTTGGGATAACAGAGGAATGTTTTCCAAATGTATTGGGAAAATATATATATATATTCTCATCCAATCAATCCTCACTTTAAAAACAAGTGTAAATTAGGGAATGCACCAGTATTCTTGCCTGGAAAATCCCATGGACAGAGGAGCCTGGCTGTCTACAATCCACAGTGTTGAAAAGAGTCAGACATGACTGTGCAACTGAGCATGCGTGCATGCACCAAAGTCATTATGCTGCAGTATCTATAGAAATAAGTAGGTAAGACATCTCACATGTATTCAGGTTTATCACCTTGTTTAGATTTTTAAGAGTGGTACCATATAGTTCAATAACATTAGTGCTAGACAGAATCCTGAAGCCAAAATACCTGAAGGGCAAAGTTTTCTTTGAAGTTTTCTTATCATTCACCCGGTCTTAGGTGCATTGTGCTGTGTGCCCTGGCCATATTTCCTATATTTTATCCCACAAACTTTCCCTGCATTAAAGCTAATTATTTTATACCATATTTTTATTAGGACCTTCTGGTATAATGTTGACAATGAGTGAAAAGTAACAGATTTTACAAACTCAATGTTATAAATTACTTTCCAATTATAGTTTTGCTATCCAAAAATAGTGTAGATTTAAATTGATTTTTGTGTAACATTCCTTCTTTCTCTGTCATAGCTTTTAAAAAAGGAAGACTTGAGTTTGTAAAGAAGAAAAAAATAGCAAACTATGTCTTGTGATGTACAGGGCAACCAATTGAAGGAAATTTTCTCTAATTACCTAATTTATTTTCATCCTATTTCTAAACACTCACAAGTAGCATTTACTCTTCTGACAGTTGTGTTTTTCTAGTTTCTGTTAAATGCAAAGAAAACTTCTCCACGTCCCTTTTATCCCACATTGAACACTATTTTTAAGTTTTCTATTTCCTGGATGATCTCTCATTATTTGTTTTTATTGTAAATTCCAACTGCCATATTTTCACTTGGTTAATCTAACCATAGTTTGATCCATTTTCTTGTCTGCAGGCTTGACATCTTTCTTTGCTGAATTAATCCTCTTGCTCATTTAGAGATGTTTATTGAGGGAGAGAGTCTGGGGTTGTCTATAAACAGAACAAACTATGGCAAGGGAAAATAACCTCTTAAGGATTATCAACAATCATTTTTAAATACAAACCTGGTATCTTTGTGCACCATTCTGGCATGCTATGTTGATAATGGGAGAAGCCATATATGTGTGATGGCAGGAAATACATGGGAAGTCTCTGTACCTTCCCTTTGCTCTTGCTAAGAGTCTAGAACTGATTTTTTTTTAAAGGACTTCCCTCCCTGACAGTACAGCAGTTTGTTACATATTAAGTAGACTACAGTGTTCTGAATTTCCAAGTTTTTAGGAAATTAAAGTTTCTATTTGTAGCAATTCTGGTAATTTATCTCAGGTTCCTTCTTCCTTTTGATAATCACCATGGCTAACAAATAAAAGATGCTTTTAATTTCATGCCTTTTTATTGTTCTCATTTCTAAATCAACCAAAAAAATATCAAATGGAACATTCATTAATGTTGACTATATTATTTATTAGATGTCCACATTTCCTGGGTAGGGAAGATCCCCTGGAGAAGGAAATGGCTACCCATTCCATCATTCTTGCCTGGAGAATTTCATGGACAGAGAAGCTGGCGGCTACAATCCATGTGGTCACAAAGAGTCAGACACAACTGACTGACTCAGCACAGTAATTATAAAGGCTAGATTTGTTAAAGCAAAATTCATTAAGAGATACTATCCATATGAAGATGATAAAGCCAAACATGTAAAATCAGCCAGAAGTTCTACTATAGAATTACTCTGAAAAGTGAATTAAAACAATTGCAGGAAGAGTAATAGCGGCCTTATCAAATGTGCGGCAGGAGCACTTCATATTTACCAAGGTGAAGGAGGTTATTCTGGAAGAGATGGTATAGGGTTTGGAGTAGGTGCCAGTTGTGGGTAGCAATGATATGAGCACAGGTCTGTAGGATATTTTCAGGCAGACCTCTAGGAAGTGGTCATGCTTTATTATGAAAGACAGGTGAATGGGCTGGAACTTCAAATATTTTTTGCTACTTACTAAAACATAAAGGAGGGAGTCCTTAGTGTCTAGAAAGTAAACTAATGATAAATGAAAATATATTAAAACATTTAATCATAAGTTCATATGTATATAAAATAAACACATAGCAAACAATTTATATCACTAGTTAGTGGGAGAAACAATATGTTACAACCATTAAAGGGGAATTTGTAATTATATTTTAGGTAAAACAGGTCAATTCATAGGGGTAATAGTCGCACTTAACTGGACACAATAACTTCACGATTTTTAAAGAAACATATTTGCATTTGCAAAAATCCTTAACAAAATTCTAGCAAACAGAATCCAACAACATATTAAAAAAATCATACACCACGACCAAGTGGGCTTTATCCCAGGAATGCAAGAATTCTTTAATATCCGCAAATCAATCAATGTAATACACCACATTAACAAATTGAAAGATAAAAACCATATGATTATCTCAATAGATGCAGAGAAAGCCTTTGACAAAATTCAACACTCATTCATGATTAAAACTCTGCAAAAAGCAGGAATAGAAGGAACATACCTCAGCATAATAAAAGCTATATATGACAAACCCACAGCAAGCATCACCCTCAATGGTGAAAAATTGAAGGCATTTCCCCTGAAATCAGGAACAAGACAAGGGTGCCCACTCTCACCACTACTATTCAACATAGTGTTGGAAGTTCTGGCCACAGCAATCAGAGCAGAAAAAGAAGTAAAAGGAATCCAGATAGGAAAAGAAGAAGTAAAACTCTCAGTTTGCAGATGACATGATCCTCTATATAGAAAACCCTAAAGACTCTACCAGAAAATTACTAGAGCTAATCAATGAATATAGTAAAGTTGCAGGATATAAAATTAACACACAGAAATCCCTTGCATTCCTATATACTAACAATATGATGTTCTTATGACTTACAAAGTTATACCTCAAAAACTTATGAAAGGCAGTGACATCTCGGAGGACTGTGTTGGACAGGTCACTTATTAATCTTTTCAGTCCATTTCAATTTATCTGTTTATATTTGTTCCTATGTACATCACACCTCTTTTCCTTTATGCATCAAAATTAGAATTATTATTTATACCCAAATTACCTAATATCCCCTCCAAAAAGGGGATTTTAAGCAACACACTGCATTGATTGAAGTCTTTATTTGCGGAAATTTTATTCTAACAACAACTTCTGAAAAAAAATAGGTAAATTAGATAATTCCGATAATCTGTGGTCAGTCATTAAGTCAAGTCTTTTTTCGACACCATGTCTCCTGTGCCTCCTGCATCGGCAGGCAGATTGTTTACCCCTGTGCCACCAGGGAAGCCCAAAGGGAATATTATTCAGCGTTAAAATAAAAACAAAACAAAAACTAACAAACCAAGATATGGAACGCAGTTAACTTCAATGTATATTACTAAGTAAAAGAAGCCAATCTGAAAAGATTGCATACTGTATGACTCCAATTATGTGACATTCTGGAAAAGGTAAAACTATGTAGGTAATAAAAGGATCTGCGGTTGTCAGAGGTCCGGACCAAGGAGGGATGGACAGGAGAGCACAGAGCAGTGTCATGAGTGAGAAAATGCTTCGTATGCTCGTTTAATGATAGATACACGATGTGATGCACTTGTCTAAACCCAGGAGATGCACGTCACCAAGAGTGAACTTTAACGTCAAGTATGGACTTAAGGTGGTTCTGATGTGTCTGGGCAGGCTCCTCTTTGGTAAAAGATGCACTGGTGTGTTATGTTAATAATGGGAACAGACGTATATGTGTGATGGCAGGAAATGCACGGGGAATCTGTGTACCTTCCCTGTGCTCTTGCTGAGAGCATAAAGCTGTTTCTGTTTGTTTTAAGAACTTCCCTGACAGTACAGCAGTTAAGCCTATGTCTTCCAATGCAGAGGGTAAGGGTTTGATCCCTGGTCTGGGAACTAAGATCCTGCATGCCTCACAGCCAAAATAAAAAAAACCCATGTAAAACAGAAGCAAATACTGAAACAAATTCAATCAAGATTTTTTTTAAATGGTCTGCATCAAAAAATCTTTAAAAATTTTTAATTAAGAAAAAGGTATTCTTTGATTTCTTCATATTTCCTCATCATACATCTCTTGTCATTGTTCTTAAATTTTATTCCTTCCAAGAATTGCTTGGTAACTTCATTAATTTTGCAGATTGACAGGCCCTATGCAGCAGCAGTAAATTTGGATTGTCTATAAAGTCATCATCTTTATCAAGCACTTAGGGTGATTTTAATGCTGGGTTACACATTGAGAGCAACAGAGCTACAGAGAAAAAGGGAAATAAGTAGACGAGGAGAATCACAATGATAATAGGAAAATGGAAAAGTGTGAAATCCAGATTGCCTACTCTCATCCTTTTCCTGTTTAAATAGAAAATATGTAGAACATGGTTTTTTTCAGATTCTTTTCAACACTTTGACTAACTTACACTCAAGCTCTTCCCAGCTGCAATATCTGATTTTATCTTTCCCCTCTCCTTATGGCAACTTTTTAATAATTTCTTATTTAGGTAAAAGGGACAGTTTTTTGCCTACATTTTAGAATTTTTTCTATAAGTTAGTCATAGCAGATTAAAAGTTTAAGTAATTTCATTTCATCTTTGTAACTTGTATATGAAAAAAGGATAAGCTTGAATCAATGGCAAAAAAAGATTTTTAAAAATAGTTCTGAACTTCAGGGATCCACTTTAGTGCTTCTTTCCTTACCTACTGGTAGCTTAGTGTTGACATTTCATGTTTTACTTGGGGCTGTTGTAATTTGTCATTCACAATATTCCTGGGGCTCTTTAGTTTGCCGCAGCAAAGCGTAGCTGAGCAGCTAGAACGTGGCAGAGTCACTCGGTGAAATTATATTTATAGGCACAGCAACAGAACTATTATAGAGCAATTCCACAGTGATTTTTTAGTCATACTGATGAGCTATAATCTAGCTACAAAGGAGTGAGGCTATAGTTTATTGGTCTGAAGCAAAGTTAAATTTAGATGATTTCTGTAAGAGGTTGTTCTTCATTCTCAGTCTAGAGTTCTAATCAGAGCCACCTAATCTTTGAATTACAGGAATACAAATTAAATAAAGTCCTTTGTCTCCAAAATGAAGCTAATTTCTCCAATGTTCTCACTAAAATTTTCACTGGAGCAGGGAAGTAGGCAAGTGCCACCTTGTAGATAAAATACTGTGAAAATCATTCATATGCTAGAAATTTACTTGACAAGAAGAGTTCAAGTTATGATTCTCAATTCTAGGACAGATAATCTAATTTTTAAAATATTTATATTTAATTTATATGTATTGCATATTTCCATGATACCTTACTTAATTCACTATAAATAATGAAAATATTCAGAATACTGAATAACTTTGCCTTTGCCAAATATTAACCTCTGTATCTTTGATTCACTGAGAAAATAGTCCATGTGAAGATTCACAAGAGCCCTTCCAAAAATACCTAAACCACAGGATCACAGGAATTCTATAGAAAGAACCTGATTTAGTTGTCTAGACATCTTTCAAAACATGTGTACTCAGAACACTGCTTATTGCTGATAAAACACATAGCGTGTGTACTTTAAGAGCAGTCATTCTGAGTGTTAGATTAATTAGGAACAATGAAGCCAAGGTGAATTTAATACCGTAATAATGAAACAATTAGACAGAGGTGGATTTAATACCTTAGCATTTCCATCATGCTCACGGTCAGTTGTGTGACCCCATGTACTGTATGGCCTGCCAGCCTCCTCTGTCCGTGAGATTTCCCAGGCAAGAATACTGGAGTGGGTTGCCATTTCCTGTTCCAGCGTATCCTCCTGACCCAGGGATTGAAGCAGCATCTCTTGTGTCTCCTGCACTGGCTGGCAGGTTCTTTACCACTGAGGCACCTGGGAATCCTTAGTAGCTCCATAAGGAAAACAAAATGTACACCTGTAGATGTCTCAAAATTAAGAAATCAAAACCTAAGAACAACCAATCACAAATGGCTACATTTTCCTAAATAAGGAAACTCCTTGTGCTACAGCCCAGTAAATAATTTCCTGGCTTAGCTTCCACCTCTTGACTCTAGAAGTCTCTTCCCAACTTCCCATCTCGGGGGCTTCCCAAGTGGCTCAGATGGTTAAAAAAATCCATCTGCAGTGCAGGAGACCCACATTCAATTCCTGGGTTGGGAAGATGCCCTGGAGAAGGGAATTACAGTCTTCTTGCCTAGAGAATCCCATGGACAGAGGAGCCTGGTGGGCTACAGTCCATGAGGTCACAAAGAGTTGGACATGACTAAGCAACTAATTACAGCACACTAGCTCCCACCCATGGAGTGCTCCTAACTACTTCCTGTTTGGTGCTCCCAATTTGGAATTGATTTGCCTAAAGGAACACTTAAAATGTGTAATAAGTCTCAGTTTTTCTTTTAATAGTTCATAAATATCTTACAGCCACCTTTTGTCCGTCAAGATGGTCTCAGACAATGGGTGAGAGATTAATCAATAAAAGACAATTTTCTAACCAGTCCGATTTTGTAATATAAGTTGGATACTTCTATAAATTTTAATCAATTCTTTCATAGATGAATCAATTTGAGGGTTTTAGAACTGAATATCTGAATCTGTAACCACATATACCAGTAAAATGTCATGAAATCTGATATGCATCCATATAAAAATTATCCATTTATAAAAATGAAAGAATCAGCCACAAGAAAATATTCCTGAATTGGAAAAGTTAACATTGTAATTATTCTCTTCAATTTGGAATGGGGAGGTGGGGAGGAGAGGAAACTGGGAAGATGCCAGAGTTGAAACTTTCATGAGAAAGAAAAAAAAAAAGAGTTGAAAGAGCATTCTTTTACAAGTGTCTAAAAGGCTTTGAAAATGTCATTCGTCTTCTAGAAATCTCATGACTTTTAAAAAGTAAAACTTATGATAAATCTAAAATTAAGCAGGAGATAGTATTTCCCTTTGCTAACACTCACCTCATTTTTTTCTGGACAGTTCCAGCTTGAGTCTACAAGGCAATTTGCACTGTCATTTTAAAAGCATTTCTTAGATATTTGCTAGGCATTTTGTGGAAGGAGACACTGAGGCAAAGACGTTAAGCTGCACACCCACCGTTAGATAAGAAAGTAGAAGTTAAGTCAACCTCAGAAACCAGATACCCAGGCTCCTGGGCCTTAATTCTTAAGCCACACTCCCATTTAATATATCCAGTGTGGCTTTTACCAGGACAAAAAAAGTAATTGGATCCATGAATGCATAGCTTCAGAGGGTGCTATCAGCATTACACATTATCTTTCATCTTGAAATCGCACAAAGCTTTATTAAACTGTTCAAGAAGGAAGTGTTATTGTTCCCGTGTACCTCTCTCTCCCCAAAAGATAGCTCAAGTGGATTTATCAGGTGGCTAAATGTGGGTACTAAAGAGGTTAAATTTAATTCAGGGAGAGATATTTCCCTTATGAACAGAAGAGCTTTTGTAATGTTGGTGCTAAAATGGTCCCCTTGTCAGAGACTTATGTCCTATGTGGTCCTCCCAACCCAGTTTAGAAAAGGAGAGGAAATTGACCACGGAAACTGTGTTTGGTACATTTGAGAACCAAAATGTAAATTTTCATTCCATGGCATGCTCTAATGCAGGGAGGTTAAAATGTTTCAGATTTATCAGCAGCTAAAATTATATTAATCAAAAAACCAGTATTTATGTAAGCAGAGTAAAGGGAAGAATTGATTTAGAAGTAATCTGGGTAATTTAGGCTGAAAAATATTGCTTCATGAACCTTTAAGATATTTTGAAGTATTTTGAAATTTGAACTTTTTCATTTTTAAAAAAGTTAAATATATAGATACTATCTATTATGTTTAGGGCAGAAGGTAGGCTATCCGATTTGTTTTTATTGAAGTATTCTACTTACAGAATCTTGGTGGGAAAGTGTCTGAATAATGGGTTCAATTATTCACATTTATTTTGTGTATCTCTCAGGAAAAAAATTAAGAGCTCTTACACTAATCTTTTAGAAAAACATGCACATATATACATATACTTTTTAATTAAATCAACCCTAAATAATAATCATTGGAAGTTCTCACCATTATGCCAATTTACTAAAACCTTATCTCAGTTCTCCACAATGATACAATCTATTACTAATTTTTTTCCGGCCCTCCCAGGGATATTTTTACTCACCACTTAGAGAAACCAAGACAAGAAAAAAAAAAGTTCTTATCTGAAACTTGAACTTATCAAAACTTACTTGTCTAGAAATTAGCCTGGGAATATCCAGGCACTGGAATTTCTCACTTTTTATTTTCTTTCTCAACTTTAAATACTGAAAGGATAAAGACATTTCCAAATGTCTACATTTCTGAATTTTCAAAAAATCACATTTAAAGCTCTGAAAATACAGTAATCAGCCTGCTTCATGATTCCCACCATAAGCGCTATCTTTTTAATATTCGTAATCATTTTCATGCAGTGCTTTTTAATTTGGGGTATAGTTGATTTATAATACTGTGTTAGTTTCAAGTGTATAGCAAAATCAGTTATACATACACATACGTCTCTCTCTTTTTTTTTTTTTTTCCATCTAGTGGTATTTTTACAGAAAGTGAAAATGATGCCTTCTCCTCATACTGAAACATTCACCTGTCCTGAAACACATGGGTCTTTTTTAAAACTTTTACATATGAGGTATCAGAAAATAAGTGGGGGAGGTCAACAAGCTTACTTCTTTCTTTGGGTGATTTATGATGTGGGTGTGAAAAAGGAAGTGGGTATTAAAAAAAAAAAAAAAAAGAGGCCTTTCTTTTTCTCTAAGTCTGGTGAGTGGCCGTAGACGGAGAATGAACTCTTTGGCCAGATACAGTCTCGATCACTCCCCATTTCCTTCCTCTCAGTTCACTCTATTCAGCTACATTACCTGGTGAGGCCAACAGCTTCTGAGCCTTGACACCACCTGAGTCATCACCGCCTCACTGCATCAGGTGCCTGCTGACCGGCGCCCGATGCCCCGTCTCCCTGCATAGCTTGGCGTCCCCAGGCTGCCCTGAACTCAGGGTGGCACCTCTGAACGTTTTAACATCCCTCTACTAGTCAGGATGCTTTCTGTGAATTCTTCTGAGAAACCACCAGCAACATCTGCATGAAATGTGTGTTCCTATTCCCAGGTTCAGCTGAAGAACTACACAGACCTTCCAAACTTCCTTGCTCTCCACCTCCTCCCATTCTCCTCCCACCCAGTCAGGCCCTCTTGGTAATAAAGCACCATCTACATCAGGAGCTCTGACCTCCATCTGATGAGACATAACATCACGCTCCTCCCAGACCTGGGACCTGTGAGGCTTATTCCTTCAGAAACACAGTCATGCATCCAAACAGAGATACCCCAGTTTGGGCATCTCCATCAGCTGTCATTTCTACTACTTTCCTAACTTACATCTCCTCCAGTCCATGGAGATATGTGACTTAATTCTGGGTTACATACTTAAAATGTGGTGGTTATAATTGTTCTCAGATGAATTTTAAAATAATTTTTTTAGAGTTCATATAAAAATAAACTAATATACACATAAAAATCATAAATTAAAAACATCTTTAGTTTTACTCATAAGGTATTTTAAGAGAAAATGTGTTGCTGTTAAGTTGCTAAGTCATGTCCAACTCTTTTGTGACCCCATGGACTGTAGCCTGCCATGCTCCTCTATCCATGAAATTCTCCAGGCAAAAAATACTGGGTGGGTTACCATTTCCTCCTCCAGGGATCTTCCCAACCCAGGGATTGAACATACATCTCCTGCACTACAGGGGGGTTCTTTACTGCTGAGTCACCAGTGAAGGCCCTAAGGGAAAATACTATTTTTAAGAAAAGATCAGTTAATATTTTAATAACAAATTAAATATGACAGAAAAACACCTTTTGAGATAGATACCTGGCAACATCAGAACAATTTTAATTCCTAAAATAGGCACGTGGAATTTACAATAATAGAGGGCTTTGAGAATCATTTCAGAATTAATTCTGTGCCTTGGACATTAATTCCTTTGCCTGTCAAAATTCATTAAAAATCAATTTAGCTGCTTACATTTCAGCCTTGCTCCAAACTGAAATAGAATCTATCATTCAAAATAATTTTCACAAGATTTCTACTCATCAGTATTATTTAACAGTCCATAATGGTAGTTCAGACCATGAAACATAATTGGTTTCCTGGTCACCTCTGACCAACTAGTTAGGCAAAGATAATACACCAGAAGCAGCTGATTAGAAACTCAACTCTACGTTGATCTTAGACTGAACAACTTCATGACAAAACAACAGCATATCTGTTTGAAAGCACTATCTTTTTTTTTAATGCAAATGTATACAAGTGCATTTTTTTTCCAATAGATCTTTCCTTCAGGTTCAGTGGGAAGCCACAGTATGTTACTTCCACTACAGAATTTCTATGGGGTTTCCCCATCACATAGCCTCATCCCTGCATAGAGTTTGAAAGCATCAATTCTTGGGCGCTCAACCTTCATTATGGTCCAACTCTCACATCTCTACGTGACTACTGGAAGAACCATAACTTTGACTATGCAGAACTTTTGGAGGCTAAAAGTTCAAAATTAAGATGTCAGTAGATTGGTTCCCACTGGAAGCTCTGAAGGAGAATCTAACCTGTATCTCTCTACTGGTTTCTGGTGAGGGCTTTGATACTTGGCGCTCCTTGGCTGGTATCTGCATCACTCCAACCTCTGCCTATGTCTTCATGTGAGTTTCCTCACTCTGGATCTCTCTGTCTCTTCTCCTCTTCCTATAAGGACAGTAGTCACATTGGATCTAGGACCCATCTTACTCCAGTATGATCTGCTCTTAACTAATTACATATGCAAGACTCTATTTCCAAACAAATCACATTCTGAGGTTCTGGAAAAGCAACACTATTCAACCCAGTACAGACCACTTTCCAGACCTTTAAACAATCCATAAAAACTGTTCCTCTAATCTCCCTATTTTTCCAGTTGTCTTATTTAGGGAAAGTCTTTATGAACTCATTCTTCCAGAAGTAGTTGTGAAAATAAAACAGGTTGGAATAATAAATAGCCTTGCAAGTATAAAAATTATTCCATAACACATATTATTTATCATTTTAGTAAATGAGAATTCTTAGTAAGTGACATTTTACAAATTAAAATCATAAAATTAAAATTGCCTATCATTAATATGTTATCTTTCTTATCTGAATGAAAATTAATGATTTTAGCCTTTTGGGGGGCTTTTGGGTTTTTTTTTGTCAATATTCGAATAATTGTGGTAGTGAGCTAAACTGTATGAACTGGCACATATAATGTTGCTTGTTATTTCCGGTTTGGGTATTATGTAGAACTTGACATTTAATTTCAGTTCCTAAGTGTCACTAGGAAAGAAGGGAGGTATGTCAGTGGTAGGTATTTGCTATTTGATTTTGACTTGTTAGCAAGTCAAAAGCTTCCTTTTTGAAGGGGGATCTCTACAGGTTAATTCTATGAGGCTGACCTTCATTGGTAAGAAAACTCTTCTGGGGGAACTTCTTAGTATTGAAATTTTGAGATTATTCTTGGTGGGGAGTAAAGGTGCATGTCAATATGACCACTGTCTTCTTCTTGTCTCCTTCAGAAATAGTAATGGTCACAGGCAGGGTCTGTTTAGGACTCCCTAAGAATCAAGCCCTGTGAAGATATAAATCAACTGAAGCACTTCATCTATTTCTCCCAAGAAGGCTATGAAGCAAGTGCCATTATCATCCAGTCATGAAGATGAAGACATAGAGGTTTAGCTTGGCCTTACTACTACTGGCTCAGCATCTCAGGATTAGAGTTCAGATCCCATATCTCCAGAGACCCAGGTCTACACCAGCACACACACTGCTTGCCCCACCCTCTGAATGGACTATTTCAAATATTCTGTGCTCATTAAAACTCTGACTCCTCATTCAGTTCCTTAACTCTTGGCAGATATCTGCTACTCCTAAGTAAGAAAAAATAAAAACCATAGAAAGATTCCCTTAATATCCCACCATTGTTGCTCAGTCAGTAAGTTGTGTCCAACTCTTTGTGACCCCATGGACTGCAGCACGCCAGGCTTCCCTGACCATCACTGTCTCCCAGAGCTTGCTCAAACTCATGCCAATTGAATCAATGATGCCATCCAACCACCTCATCTTCTGTTGCCCCCTTCTCCTTTTGTCCTTAATGTTTCCCAGCATCAGTGTCTTTTCCAGTGACTCAGCTCTTCCCATCAGGTGGCCAAAGTGCTGGAGCTTCAGCTTTAGCATCAATCTTCCCAATAAATATTCAAGGTCAATTTCCTTTAGGATTGACTTGTTTTATCTCCTTGCCGCCCAAGGTATTCTCAAGAGTTTTCTGCAGCCCCACAGTTCAGAAGCATCAGTTCTTCAGCTACACTCAGACTTCTTTATGGTCCAGTTCTCACATCACTACATGACTACTAAAACATAAAAACATAACTTTGACTATATGGACTTTTGTGGGCAAAGTAATGTCTCTGCTTTATAATACACTGTCTAGGTTTGTCAGAGCTTTTCTTCCAAGGAGCAGGCATCTTTTAATTCCATGGCTGCAGTCACTGTGGTAATGATTTTGGAGCCCAAGAAAATTAAATCTATCACTATTTCTACTTTTCCCCATACTTGCCATGAAGTGATGGGACCCGATGCCATGATCTTAGTTTTTTGAAAGTTGAATTTTAAACCAGCTTTTTCTCTCTCCTCTGTCACCTTCATCAAGAGGCTCTTTAGTTCCACTGTTAGAACCCAGTATTCAGACCTCCTTGCTCCATCTGTTCCCTGTGGGCAACATATACATCCACCAAATCTCTGATCCCACCCTTTTCTGTGCTCGTGGAAACAACTATTGATTCAGTTACTCCTCTTCATGGACTCTCACCATCAATATTTCATGTGCTAGGACTTGAGCCAACTTCATGCCAAGAAACCTTTACCCTTCAGCTAACAACCTCTTTCCTTCTCTCTCTGTCTGTCTTGTTCTTACTTTTGTTCTCCCTCCCATTCTCTCGCTCCCTCTTTCTGTGGACAGAAGCATGATTTTAGTTGAGCATGGCAACCCACTCCAGAATCCCAGGTTCGGGGGAGCCTGGTGGGCTGCCGTCTGTGGGGTCGCACAGAGTCAGACACAACTGACGTGACTTAGCAGCTGCTGCAGCAGCAATCACGTCAAATCACTCAGGAAAGAGGCACTAAAAGAAAGATGCAGACAAAGAAATGCTCATTCACATAAGAAAGTAATGATTAATGTAGAAAGTAGACAAAAGAGTAAGTGAAATATTTCCTGAATGCAAAAGGAATCATTGGTCTTTCTCCTTCTTTCAAAAGACAAACCTGTAAAATGCCCTTGCTATCTCTATTTTATTATGGCTCTATCAATGCATTCCCATCTGTCTCATGCCTGATCATTCAACTAAATCATTTTACCTTAGTCCATAATGTAGATTTGGGATCCAGGGTGCAGCTTTAAGTTCTAAAGGTCCTTCTGAATAGCATTAGAAACAGCTCCCTGGTTCTTACCTTTGGCTTCTGTTACAATTCACACTGCTTGTGGTATACCACACTGCCCTTTTTCTTAATCTTCTTTACCAGCACCTTCACTACTCTGATCTGATTTTTTTTAGAATGTGTAATCATATAATAGGTTTATGCGCAGATCTTAAAGAAACTGCCCCATTGTTTTCCAAAGTGATTGAACTGTTTTGCGTTATTATTAGGAGGCTACAGGCATTCCAGTCCCTCCTTATTCTCATGAGTACTTGGTAGTTTTGACTTCAGTCACTTAATAGAATGTGGTGACACCGCTGTACTTTCGTTGGCATTCCCCTAGTGACTCATAACTGCTGAGCATTTTTCATTGCATAGCAGCCAAGCATATGTCTTTGGTGAAGTGCCTATTAAGCCTGGATGATTTTTTATTGGATGGGTTGCTTTCCTCTTATTGAATTTTTATATTTCTTTATACACTCCAGGTAGAGATCCTACCTTAGATACATCATTTACAAATATTTTCTTGTAGGCTATGATTTGTCTTTTAATTCTATTACAATGAATTTTGAAGAGTCAAAAGTTGTGCTTTATTTCATTTTTAGATTTTAAGTCCAATTTGTCAATCTATTTTTGCGTGTATTATGCTTTCAGTGTTTCATTTGAGAAATCTTTACTTAACTCAAATTCATAAATATAGTACCCTATTATTTCTTCCAGTAGTTTTATAGCTTAAGGTTTTATATTTTGGTCAATGATTCACCTTGAATTACTTTTTATATATAGTGATGGATATAGATCAACATTCAATTATTTTGTAATGAATACCAATTGTTTTAGCACCATCTGGTGAAAAGATGACACTTTCCCTTCAAATCCTCTTTACTCTTTGTCCAAAATCAATTGTCCATAGATACGTAAGTCAATTTGGGGGCTCTCTATATTGTTCTACTGATCTATTTGTCTACCTTAATGCCAGTATCTGCAATAAAATCATTCTTATTCCCAAATTTGTTTTTCTTTTCAAAAAATTATTACAATCATTCTAGATCCTTTGCATTTCCATAGAATTTTAAATTAAGCTTGTCAATTTCTACACATAGTTTACTAGGATTATACTGAATTTATAGCTCAATTTGGGGAAAACTGGTATCTTAAAAATATTGTCTTCTGACCCATGGAAATATATCTTTCTGCAATTTATAAGATAATCTTTAATTTTTCCATAATGTTTTATATTTTTAACTGTATAAGCCCTTCACATATTTTGTCAGACTTATTAAGTATTTGCTTCTTGCTGTTATAAGTAGCATTTTATTTTACAGTTCAGACTGCTCATTACTGTTATTTATAAATATAATTGATTTTTGTATATTGAGCTTGTATCCTGCAACCTTGCTAAAATTCATATTTGTTCTAGTAGATAGTTACAGATTCCATTAAGCTGTTTATGTACTTCATTATATTATCTGCAGCTAAAAATCCATTTATTTCTTCCTTTCCAATCTGCGTTGTTTTTCTTTATTTTTCTTACCTTGCTGCTGTGGCTGGACTCTCTAGCAGTATGTTAGCTAGAAGTTCTGAGTGCAGTTATCTTTGACTTGTCCCTGAATTTAAGTAAGCAGTTATGAGGCTCAATTTGCTTGCTTTTTTCCTGGGCTTTCAAAAATTTCTCTCCTTTGTTGACTGACATCCCATGTCTTAAAAACTATTGTTTCAAATGTTTTGTCTGTTTTCGTTTGTTTGTCATATGTCAGAGTAAATTTAGCTCCTATTTATCCATCTTGGCCAGAAATGTAAGTCCATTTTGTTTTTTTAAATGTTTAATGTTGATCTTAGAATTTCTTCTCTCATAAATATTACATTGCTGGGGAATGTTATCTATTTTCAGAACTCTGATTGTCATTTATACACAAATAACTCTTACATTTATATCTCCAGCCCAGGTCTCTCATTTTGAATTTCAAGGGCATTTTTCAGTCACTGAGTCAACATACAGTTTCACATGAAAATTCACAGGCCAGTCAGACGTGGCATGTCAGGAATGAACCCATGCTCACCCCGCCACTTACTTGATCTATTGAATTTCCTGTCTCAGCAAATGGCATCATCATCTATTATTCATGTCAGAAACTTGGAAGTCAACCGTAACTCTACCCCATTGCTCAAATCCCACTCAATCACCAAGTCCTGTTGAGTCTACCACCATAAATATATTTTAAAAACTTTCTGTGGTTCCTTTCAGTTACCCATCATGTCATTTCCTTTCAAAGCCCTCTCTTCTGGGTTAACTTATGTCTCCCCAAAAGATGTGTTAAAGTCTTAGTCCCTGATGCCTGTGAATGTGACCTCCTTTGGAACAGAGTTTTTGCAGATGTAACTAGCTAAGAGGAGGTGATTTGGGTCAACCCGATTCCAATAGGGCTGCTGTCCTTATCAGAAGAGGAGGAGAGATATAGAGGCAGGTACACGTGAGGAAGACCACGTGAAGACACACAAGTAAAATATGATGTGATGATGGAGACAGAGAATGGAAGAAGGTGTCTGCAAGCCAAGGGATGTGAAGATTACCAGCAAGCCTAGAAGCCAAGAGAAAGGTATGGAACAGATTCTCCTCTAGAGCTTTCAGAGGTGCTTGATGACACCTTGACCTCAGACTTCCAGTCTCCTGAATGTTATGTTGTTCTAAGGCACCCCGTCTGTGGTACCCTGCTATGGCAGCTCTAGGAAACCAATGAACCCTGTTAACCTCATTTCAACAGGAGTTGCTCAATCTCCTTGTGTGTCCCCTGGCCTCATTCCTGGCCTCTCTATATGCCACCCACCATGCAGAAGTCAGAGTTGGCTTTAAAAAGGCAGATCTGATCACACTGTTGCTCTTGTTAAAAACTTTTAGTGCCTCCTCCATATTTCAGGATGCAGTTGGGGGATTTTAATCCAGTCTAAATGGAGCCCAAACATCACCTCCCCAGCCTCCTCTCTGCAATGCCTTCTTCTCTGAAAGTCGCTCAGTCGTGTCCGACTCTTTGTGGCCCCATGGACTATATAGTCTTTGGAGTTCTCTAGGCCAAAATACTGGAGTGGGTAGCTGTTCCCTTCTCGAGGGGTTTTTCCCAACCCAGGGTTCGAATCCAGGTCTCCCACGTTGCAGGCGGATTCTTTACCAGCTGAGCCACCAGGGAGATCTTCAGTGTTTTCTCTCCCTCAACAAGCCGTGTCACCTTGCTTTGAGATGTCACACGCTGCTGTTCCTTCTGCTGGGAATACCCTCCTCCCTTGGTTGACTTCCATCAATTCCTTAAAGACCTACTGAGAAACCACTCCCTCAGAGAAATCTCTTCAAGCTACCTGATAGCAATGTCATGCCTTTATTCTCCTCCATGTTCTTTCTTTACAGACTAACGCAAGGTCATACCTTCAGAATATAATGTGCTTGCTTTTTTTTTTTTTTTTTTTAATTTTTTTATTAGTTGGAGGCTAATTACTTCACAATATTTCAGTGGGTTTTGTCATACATTGATATGAATCAGCCATAGATTTACACTTATTCCCCATCCCGATCCCCCCTCCCATCTCCCTCTCCACCCGATTCCTCTGGGTCTTCCCAGTGCACCAGGCCGGAGCACTTGTCTCATGCATCCCACCTGGGCTGGTGATCTGTTTCACCATAGATAATATACAGGCTGTTCTTTCGAAACATCCCACCCCACCTTCTCCCACAGAGTTCAAAAGTTTGTTCTGTATTTCTGTGTCTCTTTTCTGTTTTTGCATATAGGGTTATCGTTACCATCTTCTAAATTCCATATATATGTGTTAGTATGCTGTAATGTTCGTTTATCTTTCTGGCTTACTTCACTCTGTATAAGGGGCTCCAGTTTCATCCATCTCATTAGGACTGTTTCAAATGAATTCTTTTTAATGGCTGAGTAATATTCCATGGTGTATATGTACCACAGCTTCCTTATCCATTCATCTGCTGATGGGCATCTAGGTTGCTTCCATGTCCTGGCTATTATAAACAGTGCTGCGATGAACATTGGGGTGCACGTGTCTCTTTCAGATCTGGTTTCCTCAGTGTGTATGCCCAGAAGTGGGATTACTGGGTCATATGGCAGTTCTATTTCCAGCATTTTTAAGGAATCTCACACTGTTTTTCCATAGTGGCTGACTAGTTTGCATCCCACCAACAGTGTAAGAGGGTTCCCTTTTCTTCCACGCCTCTCCAGGCATTTATTGCTTGTAGAACTTTTGGATAGCAGCCATCCTTGGACTGGCGTTAATGGTACCTACATTGTGTTTTATTTGCATTTCTCTATAATGAGTGATGTTGAGCACCTTTTCATGTGTTTGTTAGCCATCTGTATGTCTTCTTTGGAGAATGTCTGTTTAGTTCTCTGGCCCATTTTTTGATTGGGTCATTTATTTTTCTGGAATTGAGCTGCAGGAGTTGCTTGTATATTTTTGAGATTAATCCTTTGTCTGTTTCTTCATTTGCTATTATTTTCTCCCAATCTGACGGCTGTCTTTTCACCTTACTTATAGTTTCTTTTGTTGTGCAAAAGCTTTTAAGTTTCATTAGGTCCCATTTGTTTAGTTTTGCTTTTATTTCCAATATTCTGGGAGGTGGGTCATAGAGGATCTTGCTGTGATTTATGTCGGAGAGTGTTTTGCCTATGTTCTCCTCTAAGAGTTTTATAGTTTCTGGTCTTACATTTAGATCTTTAATCCATTTTGAGTTTATTTTTGTGTATGGTGTTAGAAAGTGTTCTAGTTTCATTCTTTTACAAGTGATTGACCAGTTTTCCCAGCACCACTTGTTAAAGAGATTGTCTTTTCTCCATTGTATATTCTCGCCTCCTTTGTCAAAGATAGGTGTCCATAGGTTCGTGTATTTATCTCTGGGCTTTCTAGTCTGTTCCATTGATCTATATTTCTGTCTTTGTGCCAGTACCAGACTGTCTTGATGACTGTGGCTTTGTAGTAGAGTCTGAAGTCAGGCAGGTTGATTCCTCCAGTTCCATTCTTCTTTCTCAGGATTACTTTGGCTATTCGAGGTTTTTTGTATTTCCATACAAATTGTGAAATTCTTTGTCTAGTTCTGTGAAAAATACCGTTGGTAGCTTGATAGGGATTGCATTGAATCTATAGATTGCTTTGGGTAGAATAGCCATTTTGACAATATTGATTCTTCCAATCCATGAACACGGTATGTTTCTCCATCTGTTTGTGTCCTCTTGATTTCTTTCATCAGTGTTTTATAGTTTTCTATGTATAGGTCTTTGTTTCTTTAGGTAGATATACTCCTAAGTATTTTATTCTTTTATTGTGCAATGCTGTGAATTGGTATTGTTTCCTTAATTTCCTTCTGTTTTTTCATAGTATATAGGAAGCAAGGGATTTCTGTTGTTGTTAATTTTTATCCTGCAACTTTACTTATTTCTTTGATTTAGTTCTAGTTAAATTTTCTGTAGAGTCTTTGGCGTTTTCTATGTAGAGGATCATGTCATCTGCAAAACAGTGAGAGTTTTACTTCTTCTTTTCCTATCTGGATTCCTTTTACTTCTTTTTTTTTTTTTTTTGCTGTGGCCAGAACTTCCAACACTATGTTGAATAGTAGTGGTGAGAGTGGGCACCCTTGTCTTGTTCCTGATTTCAGGGGAAATGCCTTCAATTTTTCACCATTGAGGGTGATGCTTGCTGTGGGTTTGTCATATATAGCTTTTATTATGTTGAGGTATGTTCCTTCTATTCCTGCTTTTTGGAGAGTTTTAATCATAAATGAGTGTTGAATTTTGTCAAAGGCTTTCTCTGCATCTATTGAGATAATCATATGGTTTTTATCTTTCAATTTGTTAATGTGGTGTATTACATTGATTGATTTGCGGATATTAAAGAATCCTTGCATTCCTGGGATAAAGCCCACTTGGTCATGGTGTATGATTTTTTTAATATGTTGTTGGATTCTGTTTGCTAGAATTTTGTTAAGGATTTTTGCATCTATGTTCATCAGTGATATTGGCCTGTAGTTTTCTTTTTTTGTGG